>NC_068424.1:80264108-80469108 GCF_023373465.1 Oncorhynchus keta
ATAGCCTCTCTACTGTATATAACCCCTCTACTGTATATAGCCTCTCTACTGTATATAGCCTCCCTACTGTATATAGCCTCTCTACTGTATATGGCCTCTCTACTGTATATAGCCTCTCTACTGTATATATTCTCTCTACTGTATATAGCCTCTCTACTGTATATAGCCTCTCTACTGTATATAACCCCTCTACTGTATATAGCCTCTCTACTGTATATAGCCTCCCTACTGTATATAGCCTCTCTACTGTATATATTCTCTCTACTGTATATAGCCTACCCTACTTTATATAGCCTCTCTATTGTATATAGCCTCTACTGTTATAGCCTCTCTACTGTTATAGCCTCGCTACTGTTATAGCCTCTCTACTGTATATAGCCTCTCTACTGTATATAGCCTCTACTGTATATAGCCTCTCTAATGTATATAGCCTCCCTACTGTATATAGCCTCCCTACTGTATATAGCCTCTCTACTGTATATAGCCTCCCTACTGTTATAGCCTCTCTACTGTATATAGCCTCCTTACTGTTATAGCCTCTACTGTATACAGCCTCTCTACTGTATATAGCCTCTGCTGTATATTGCCTCTGCTGTATATAGCCTCTACTGTATATAGCCTCTCTACTGTATATAGCCTCTCTACTGTATATAGCCTTGCTACTGTTATAGCCTCTCTATTGTATATAGCCTCTCTACTGTATATAACCCCTCTACTGTATATAGCATCTCTACTGTATATAGCCTCCTTACTGTTATAGCCTCTACTGTATACAGCCTCTCTACTGTATATAGCCTCTGCTGTATATTGCCTCTGCTGTATATAGCCTCTACTGTATATAGCCTCTCTACTGTATATAGCCTCTCTACTGTTATAGCCTTGCTACTGTTATAGCCTCTCTATTGTATATAGCCTCTCTACTGTATATAACCCCTCTACTGTATATAGCATCTCTACTGTATATAGCCTCTCTACTGTATATAACCCCTCTACTGTATATAGCCTCTCTACTGTATATAGCCTCCCTACTGTATATAGCCTCTCTACTGTATATGGCCTCTCTACTGTATATAGCCTCTCTACTGTATATAGCCTCCCTACTGTATATAGCCTCTCTACTGTATATAACCCCTCTACTGTATATAGCATCTCTACTGTATATAGCCTCTCTACTGTATATAGCCTCTCTACTGTATATAACCCCTCTACTGTATATAGCATCTCTACTGTATATAGCCTCCCTACTGTATATAGCCTCTCTACTGTTATAGCCTCTCTACTGTATATATTCTCTCTACTGTATATAGCCTACCCTACTTTATATAGCCTCTCTACTGTATATAGCCTCCCTACTGTTATAGCCTCTACTGTTATAGCCTCTCTACTGTTATAGCCTTGCTACTGTTATAGCCTCTCTACTGTATATAGCCTCTACTGTATATAGCCTCTCTACTGTTATAGCCTCTCTAATGTATATAGCCTCCCTACTGTATATAGCCTCTCTACTGTATATAGCCTCCCCACTGTTATAGCCTCTCTACTGTATATAGCCTCCTTACTGTTATAGCCTCTACTGTATACAGCCTCTCTACTGTATATAGCCTCTGCTGTATATTGCCTCTGCTGTATATAGCCTCTACTGTATATAGCCTCTCTACTGTATATGGCCTCTCTACTGTATATAGCCTCTCTACTGTATATATTCTCTCTACTGTATATAGCCTCTCTACTGTATATAGCCTCTCCACTGTATATAGCCTCTCTACTGTATATAGCCTCCCTACTGTATATAGCCTCTCTACTGTATATATTCTCTCTACTGTATATAGCCTACCCTACTTTATATAGCCTCTCTACTGTATATAGCCTCCCTACTGTTATAGCCTCTACTGTTATAGCCTCTCTACTGTTATAGCCTTGCTACTGTTATAGCCTCTCTACTGTATATAGCCTCTACTGTATATAGCCTCTCTACTGTTATAGCCTCTCTAATGTATATAGCCTCCCTACTGTATATAGCCTCTCTACTGTATATAGCCTCCCCACTGTTATAGCCTCTCTACTGTATATAGCCTCCTTACTGTTATAGCCTCTACTGTATACAGCCTCTCTACTGTATATAGCCTCTGCTGTATATAGCCTCTGCTGTATATAGCCTCTACTGTATATAGCCTCTCTACTGTATATAGCCTCTCTACTGTTATAGCCTTGCTACTGTTATAGCCTCTCTACTGTATATAGCCTCCCTACTGTATATAGCCTCTCTACTGTATATATTCTCCCTACTGTTATAGCCTCTCTACTGTATATAGCCTCCTTACTGTTATAGCCTCTACTGTATATAGCCTCTCTACTGTATATAGCCTCTCTACTGTATATTGCCTCTGCTGTATAGCCTCTGCTGTATATAACCTCTCTACTGTATATAGCCTCTCTACTGTTATAGCCTTGCTACTGTTATAGCCTCTCTACTGTATATAGCCTCTCTACTGTATATAGCCTCTCTACTGTATATAGCCTCCCTACTGTATATAGCCTCTCTACTGTATATATTCTCCCTACTGTTATAGCCTCTCTACTGTATATAGCCTCTCTGCTGTATATAGCCTCTCTACTGTATATAGCCCTCTACTGTATATAGCCTCTCTACTGTATATAGCCCCTACTGTATATAGCCTCTCTACTGTATATAGCCCCACTGTATATAGCCTCTCTACTGTATATAGCCTCTCTCTACTGTTATAGCCTCTACTGTATACAGCCCTCTACTGTATATAGCCTCCTGTACTAGTATATAGCCCTCTACTGTATATAGCCTCCCTACTGTTATAGCCTCCTCTCTACTGTATATAGCCTAGCCTCTACTGTTATAGCCTCTACTGTATATAGCCTCTCTACTGTATATTGCCTCTCTACTGTATATAGCCTCTACTGTATATAGCCCCTCTACTGTATATAGCTCTCTACTGTATATAGCCCTCTACTGTTATAGCCTCTCTACTGTTATAGCCTCTCTACTGTATATAGCCTCCCCACTGTTATAGCCTCTCTACTGTATATAGCCTCCTTACTGTTATAGCCTCTACTGTATATAGCCTCTCTACTGTATATTGCCTCTGCTGTATATAGCCTCTACTGTATATATATAGCCTCTACCCTCTCTACTGTATATAGCCTCTCTACTGTATATATTCTCCCTACTGTATATAGCCTCTCTACTGTATATAGCCTCCTTACTGTATATAGCTCTCTACTGTATATAGCCTCTCTAATGTATATAGCATCTCTACTGTATATAGCCCTCTACTGTATATTGCTCTACTGTATATCTCTACTGTATATAGCCTCTACTGTATATAACCCTCTACTGTATATAGTATATAGCCTCCTACTGTTATAGCCTCTGCTACTGTTATAGCCTTCTCTACTGTATATAGCCTCTCTACTGTATATAGCCTCTCTACTGTATATAGCCTCTCTACTGTATATATTCTCTCTACTGTATATAGCCTCTCTACTGTATATAGCCTCTCTACTGTATATAGCCCTCTACTGTTATAGCCTCTCTACTGTATATAGCCTCCCTACTGTATATAGCCTCTCTACTGTATATAGCCTCTCTACTGTATATAGCCTCTCTACTGTATATAGCCTCCCTACTGTATATAGCCTCTCTACTGTATATAGCCTCTCTACTGTTATAGCCTCTCTACTGTATATAGCCTCTGTATATAGCCTACTGTATATAGCCTCTACTGTATATTGCTCTCTACTGTATATAGCCTCTACTGTATATAGCCTCTCTACTGTTATAGCCTCTCTACTGTATATAGCCTCTCTACTAGCCCTCTACTGTATATAGCTCTCTGCATATACCTATTTATATAGCCTCTCTACTGTATATAGCCTCCCTACTGTATATAGCCTCTCTACTGTATATATTCTCCCTACTGTTATAGCCTCTCTACTGTATATAGCCTCTCTACTGTATATAGCCTCTCTACTGTTATAGCCTCTCTAATGTATATAGCCTCCCTACTGTATATAGCCTCTCTACTGTATATAGCCTCCCTACTGTATATAGCCTCTCTACTTTATATAGCCTCCCTACTGTTATAGCCTCTCTACTGTATATAGCCTCCCTACTGTTATAGCCTCTACTGTATACAGCCTCTCTACTGTATATAGCCTCTGCTGTATATTGCCTCTGCTGTATATAGCCTCTCTACTGTATATAGCCTCCCTACTGTATATAGCCTCTCTACTGTATATAGCCTCCCTACTGTTATAGCCTCTACTGTATACAGCCTCTCTACTGTATATAGCCTCTGCTGTATATTGCCTCTGCTGTATATTGCCTCTCTACTGTATACAGCCTCTCTACTGTCTATAGCCTCTCTACTGTGTATAGCCTCTCTACTGTATATAGCCTCTCTACTGTGTATAGCCTCTCTACTGTATATAGCCTCTCTACTGTATACAGCCTCTCTACTGTCTATAGCTACCTCTACTGTATATAGCCTCTACTGTATATAGCTGTATATTGCCTCTACTGTATATAGCCTCTCTACTGTATACAGCCTCTACTGTATATAGCCTCTCTACTGTGTATAGCCTCTCTACTCTATATAGCCTCTCTACTGTATATAGCCTCTCTACTGTTATCTCTACTGTGTATAGCCTCTACTTTATATAGCCTCTCTACTGTATATAGCCTCTCTACTGTATATAACCTCTGTACTGTTATAGCCTCTCTACTGTGTATAGCCTCTACTTTATATAGCCTCTACTTTATATAGCCTCTCTACTGTATATAGCCTCTCTACTGTATATAGCCTCTCTACTGTTATAGCCTCTCTACTGTGTATAGCCTCTACTTTATATAGCCTCTCTACTGTATATAGCCTCTCTACTGTATATAACCTCTGTACTGTTATAGCCTCTCTAGAATTTTGCAGATGATGTGGTATTCTTCTCTTTGTAGAGTCGGTACATTCGCAACAAATTCAGATCAGGGCTGAGGTATTCTCTGTGTACATCCCCACGTTCTGGGTTCTTGGGAAAGATAGAATCTTCTCCTTGATGCCCTCTTTCACGGTAGCATGTATCCGATGTGGCCTGTAAGGAGACAACACGATGTTATTAAAGTTGTATTCTCTCAATGGTCTAGGGACCTCCCTTAGAGTGCAACTGTGTTGCTATAACCGGGGTACAAATCCCGGTCACGCCATTGCCGTTTGTGGCCGGGGGGTCCTGCCAGGCGGCGAGAATTAGGCCAGGGCAGTCCGGTGGGAGGGGGAAGGTAATCGGCACTCAGTCCTCAATGCTCAGGTGGTAGTTGGACAGCTTAGTTACCATCATTTTGTTTAAAAGTAATAAACATTTTTATATTTATGTTTCAGAATTCGCTATTCATCCATTCAATACTCTATGTTAATGTTTAGAAGATTGTTTAGAGCACTGCTATAGTGAAATAATCCAGGCTGGAATCCATAGCGCATTACCTATTGCTATGCTTCCCTCTTCCATCTTCTAAAGGAGACCGAGCCTCAAGTAGCCTGATCTGGAGACCCTGCAACCTCACCTGCCTCAGCTCACCTTTCCTGAATAACCTGACAAAAACAATTACATTTCAATTAGCAGGTCCTTAAAAACTAGTACAGAGAATACAATATCTTTGTAATTGATATTCATATAGACATTAATTCATATTTCCACTTGCCTGTAGACGGCTGTTGGTCAGCTGGAACACAGACATAAACGTGACCTTGCACACATTCAATCTCTGGCTTCCTGTACTGTTACGGTATTTGAAGGTTTGTTCCCGTCATCTGTTCTCCTTTGTATCTTCAGGTTTACGTCTCCGTTTCACCTCATGCTGCAATACAAATCGACAATGATGAAATCAGAATTTAATGTCCTGTAGCACATTCAGGGTATCGCTCGATCAGGACCTCCATCGTTCACACACTACTATACACAGAGTGAGTTTGTATTGCACCATTGTGTAACACAGCACTTTTAGTGTTAACGTAAATGTACGTATCATTACTGTCAAAGTTAAACTATGCAAGTGGTCAATATAGCTATTATAATAATAGGCGTTTTGTCTTATTTCTAACCTGTTCTAAGCCGGAGAGAATCAACACTTGTTGTTTCTCGTAATGGGGCAGTGTAGAAACTGTTGAACAGATAGATGCAGCTTGCCTTTCTGCACGTCGTGGAACACGCTCTTCCCTGCAGGATACGGTGTAACTAGCTAGCTACTGTAGCCATGTCGAATCATCCGGTGGATGGAGAAAAAGTAGCTAGCTATGTTTCTTCTATAATCTAGAAATAACATGTGTAACGATAATGTATGAGTTAGTAGCCAACACACTTTAGCTAATATGTTTTCTCTATAGTTACAAATTAGACAACCCAGAACATACATGTTAGTTACTGTACTCTATAGCTAGCGAGCTTGATTGTTTGATATACGGTTCTTCCACAGCTTTTATCTCGATTTTTGGGGACAGCTTTTCCCAGATTTTTTTCTTATGATTTGTATGACCCTTATGATTTGTATGGGGTTTTCTTGACCCTTATGATTTGTATGGGGTTTTCTTAACCCTTATGATTTGTATGGGGTTTTCTTAACCTTATGATTTGTATGATTTGTATGGGGTTTTCTTAACCCTTATGATTTGTATGGGGTTTTCTTAACCCTTATGATTTGTATAGGGTTTTCTTAACCTTATGATTTGTATAGGGTTTTCTTATGATTTGTATGGGGTTTTCTTAACCCTTATGAACTTAACCCTTATGATTTGTATGGGGTTTTCTTAACCCTTATGATTTGTATGGGGTTTTCTTAACCCTTATGATTTGTATGGGGTTTTCTTAACCCTTATGATTTGTATGGGGTTTTCTTGACCCTTATGATTTGTATGGGGTTTTCTTAACCCTTATGATTTGTATGGGGTTTTCTTAACCCTTATGATTTGTATGGGGTTTTCTTAACCCTTATGATTTGTATGGGGTTTTCTTAACCCTTATGATTTGTATGGGGTTTTCTTGACCCTTATGATTTGTATGGGGTTTTCTTAACCCTTATGATTTGTATGGGGTTTTCTCCAGCATCCCGTAAGATCTTCCTTTGCCTGTTTTTTCCATTTTATGGGGTTTTCTTTTAGTTTTGTTTTTTACCCTTATGATTTGTATGGGGTTTTCTTTCCCGACATTTCTGCGATTTTCATCAGCAACAGAAAGGATTTGTATGCGATTTGTTAGGGTTTTCTTCCGTCCATTCTGAGTGGTTTTCTTAACCCTTATGATAAACGATTTGTTGGGGTTTTCACCCTTATGATTTGAGGCTATCTTTATATTTAAAATGATTGTTAATTAGCGCGTGGGGAAAGCTTGATTTGTATGGGGTTTTCTTGACCTTATGATTTGTATGGGGTTCACTATATGGGGAAAAATGGGGTGTCCAATAATTTGATGGGGTTTTCACGTATCTCTTCTTTTTTTAAAAATGTCACATATATAGTTCTTCTTATGATTTGTATGGGGTTTTCTGTATGATTTGATGGGGTTTTCTACTGTCTCTATTATATTATGACAGACCAGCTATTTGATCTACTGTCTCTATTATATTATGACAGACCAGATTTTAGATCTACTGTCTCTATTATATTATGACAGACCAGTTAGTTTTCTACTGGGGTCTCTATTCAATTATGACAGACCAGCTAGAGGGTTTTCTACTGTCTCTATTCAATTATGGGGACAGACCAGTTAGATCTTCCTTTGCCTGTTTTTCATTATTTTACTGTCTCTATTATATTATGACAGACCAGCTAGAACTACTGTCTCTATTATATTATGACAGACCAGTTAGATCTACTGTCTCTATTCAATTATGACAGACCAGTTAGATCTACTGTCTCTATTATATTATGACAGACCAGTTAGATCTACTGTCTCTATTCAATTATGACAGACCAGCTAGATCTACTGTCTCTATTCAATTATGACAGACCAGCTAGATCTACTGTCTCATTTCTATTATGACAGACCAGCTAGATCTACTGTCTCTATTCAATTATGACAGACCAGCTAGATCTACTGTCTCTATTATATTATGACAGACCAGTTAGATCTACTGTCTCTATTATATTATGACAGACCAGCTAGAACTACTGTCTCTATTATATTATGACAGACCAGTTAGATCTACTGTCTCTATTATATTATGACAGACCAGCTAGAACTACTGTCTCTATTATATTATGACAGACCAGTTAGATCTACTGTCTCTATTATATTATGACAGACCAGCTAGATCTACTGTCTCTATTCAATTATGACAGACCAGTTAGATCTACTGTCTCTATTATATTATGACAGACCAGCTAGATCTACTGTCTCTATTCAATTATGACAGACCAGCTAGATCTACTGTCTCTACTAAATTATGACAGACCACTTAGATCTACTGTCTCATTTATATTATGACAGACCAGCTATATCTACTGCCTCAATTATATTGTGACAGATCAGCTAGATTTACTGTCTCATTAATATTATGACAAACCAGCTATATCTACTGTCTCTATTAAAATATGACAGACCAGCTAGATCTACTGTTTCTATTAAATTATGACAGACCAGCTAGATCTACTGTCTCTATTATATTATGACAGACCAGCTAGATCTACTGTCTCTACTAAATTATGACAGACCACTTAGATCTACTGTCTCTATTATATTATGACAGACCAGCTAGATCTACACTCTCAATTATTTTACAAAAGACCAGCTAGATTTACTGTCTCTATTCAATTATGACAGACCAGCTACATCTACAGTCTCTGTTAGGTCTACTTTCTCATTAATGTAGCTAGAACTACTGTCTCAATTATATTATGACAGACCAGATAGATCTAATGGCTCAATTATATTATGACAGACCAGCTAGGTCTTCTGCCTCTTTTATATTATAAAAGACCAGCTAGAAGAACCGTCTCAATTATATTATGGCAGACCAGCTAGATCTACACTCTCAATTATATTATGAAAGACCAGCTAGATTGTCTGTCTCTAGTATATTTTGACAGACCAGGTGCATCTACAGTCTCTAATATATTATGATAGAACTGCCAGATCTACTGTCTCATTCATATTATGACAGACCAGCAAGATCTACTGTCTCTATTATATTATGACAGACCAGCTAGATCTACTGTCTCTATTATATTATGACAAACCAGCTAGAACTACCGTCTCTATTATATTATGACAGACCAGCTATATCTACTGCCTCAATTATATTATGACAGACCAGCTAGATCTACTGCCTCAATTATATTATGACAGATCAGCTAGATTTACTGTCTCATTAATATTATGACAAACCAGCTAGATCTACTGTCTCTATTACATTTTGACAGACCAGCTAGATCTACTGTCTCTATTCAATTATGACAGACCAGCTAGATCTACTGTCTCTATTATATTATGACAGACCAGCAAGAACTACTGTCTCTATTATATTATGACACACCAGCTAGATCTACTGTCTCTATTATATTATGACAGACCAGCTAGATTTACTGTCTCTACTATATAATGACAGACCAGCTACATCTTCTGCCTCAATTAAATTATGACAGACCAGCTAGAACTACTGTCTCTATTAAATTTGTGTTGATGTTTGCTTAGTCCACACTCTAGTGTGTTGATGTTTGCTTCGTCCACACTCTCGTGTGTTTTCAACTTCAGAATCCTTCAATTGGTGTGCCAATGCCTCAACACCAGCAGTACCCCTTTCTTTCCAAAGGGGGGCAGTCAAAACTCAAGTAGCAGAGAGTCACCTATGTTCCACGCTGGTTGGGAATTTAAGACCATAACAAAAAACATCCACACGATCCACTCCTACACATTGTACTGGGAAAACCCCTAGTGCTACGTCCCACATGTTACTGGTAGTAGTGCACTATACAGGGCATAGGGAGCAGATTTGGGACAGATCCCCGATCAGAAGACAGGTTTTTCATAATGAGACTGTGGTATTACTATAACAACCTGGTGGCAGAACGTTTGAATGTAATTAACATTTATAATTTTTACCTTTTCAAATGTCATTTAAACATCACATGTATTTGATCAACAGGCTGGTTTAGCTGTAGCTTTCTGACACAGAGTCTGATTGTAGTTGATCAACAGAGTGGGAAGAGGTGAGACAAGAGTCCTTCTACAGATCATGGGTTGCGTTCCACGTGTCACCAATAGGGCTCAAAAGTAGGGCCCTAAATAGGGTATATGTTGCCTGAGCCAACTCAGTAGCTGATGACATGTTTTGGAATGACAAACCCGAACCTCAAAACCGAGTCTCAGATCCCAGAACCATGTCTCATGTGCACTAGCCATGGATATAGTCTGTCAGGAGAAACTATCACACAGACAGACAGGGTAGTCTATCTGGGATGATGTGAGGTGAGAGAGACTACCACACAGACAGACAGGGAAGTCTATCTGGGATGATGTGAGGTGAGAGAGACTACCACACAGACAGACAGGGAAGTCTATCTGTGATGATGTGAGGTGAGAGAGACTACCACACAGACAGACCGGGTAGTCTATCTGGGATGATGTGAGGTGAGAGAGACTACCACACAGACAGACAGGGTAGTCTATCTGGGATGATGTGAGGTGAGAGAGACTACCACACAGACAGACAGGGTAGTCTATCTGGGATGATGTGGGGTGAGAGAGACTACCACACAGACAGACAGGGTAGTCTATCTGGGATGATGTGGGGTGAGAGACTACCACACAGACAGGGTAGTCTATCTGGGATGATGTGGGGTGAGAGACTACCACACAGACAGACAGGGTAGTCTATCTGTGATGATGTGAGGTGAGAGAGACTACCACACAGACAGACAGGGTAGTCTATCTGTGATGATGTGAGGTGAGAGAGACTACCACACAGACAGACAGGATAGTCTATCTGTGATGATGTGAGGTGAGAGAGACTACCACACAGACAGACAGGGTAGTCTATCTGTGATGATGTGAGGTGAGAGAGACTACCACACAGACAGACAGGGTAGTCTATCTGGGATGATGTGAGGTGAGAGAGACTACCACACAGACAGACAAGGTAGTCTATCTGTGATGATGTGAGGTGAGAGAGACTACCACATAGACAGACAGGGTAGTCTATCTGGGATGATGTGGGGTGAGAGAGACTACCACACAGACAGACAAGGTAGTCTATCTGTGATGATGTGAGGTGAGAGAGACTACCACATAGACAGACAGGGTAGTCTATCTGTGATGATGTGAGGTGAGAGAGACTACCACATAGACAGACAGGGTAGTCTATCTGGGATGATGTGAGGTGAGAGACTACCACACAGACAGGGTAGTCTATCTGTGATGATGTGAGGTGAGAGAGACTACCACACAGACAGACAGGGTAGTCTATCTGGGATGATGTGGGGTGAGAGACTACCACACAGACAGGGTAGTCTATCTGTGATGATGTGAGGTGAGAGAGACTACCACATAGACAGACAGGGTAGTCTATCTGGGATGATGTGAGGTGAGAGAGACTACCACATAGACAGACAGGGTAGTCTATCTGGGATGATGTGGGGTGAGAGACTATCACACAGACAAGGTAGTCTATCTGTGATGATGTGAGGTGAGAGAGACTACCACACAGACAGACAGGATAGTCTATCTGTGATGAGGAATCTTTTGGGCGTGAAAAACCCAGCAGCATTGCAGTTCTTGACAAACTCAAAACGGTTCACCTTGCACCTACCACCCTGTTCAAAGGCTTGTCTTGCCCATTCACCCTCTGAATGGCATATATTTACAATCCATGTCTCTGCTGTCTCAAGGCTTAAAATCCTTCTTTAACTTGTCTCCTCCCCTTCATCTACACTGATTAAAGTGGATTTAACAAGTGGCATCAATAAGGGATAATAGGTTTCACCTGGATTACCCTTGTCAGCCTATGTCATGGAAAGGTGTTTTGTACACCCAGCGTGTAGCTAGAAGGACTTTGGCTGAGCCTTCATAACTGGGTCAAAGCATTAACCAGTTCTGTTATGGTCCTGTCACCTCAGTATGAGGGGTAATGTTATGGTCCTGTCACCTCAGTATGAGGGGTAATGTTATGGTCCTGTCACCTCAGTATGAGGGGTAATGTTATGGTCCTGTCACCTCAGTATGAGGGGTCATGTTATGGTCCTGTCACCTCAGTATGAGGGGTAATGTTATGGTCCAGTCACCTCAGTATGAGGGGTAATGTTATGGTCCTGTCACCTCAGTATGAGGGGTAATGTTATGGTCCTAGTCACCTCAGTATGAGGGGTAATGTTATGGTCCTGTCACCTCAGTATGAGGGGTAATGTTATGGTCCTCGTCACCTCAGTATGAGGGGTAATGTTATGGTCCTGTCACCTCAGTATGAGGGGTAATGTTATGGTCCTGTCACCTCAGTATGAGGGGTAATGTTATGGTCCTGTCACCTCAGTATGAGGGGTAATGTTATGGTCCTGTCACCTCAGTATGAGGGGTAATGTTATGGTCCTGTCACCTCAGTATGAGGGGTAATGTTATGGTCCTAGTCACCTCAGTATGAGGGGTAATGTTATGGTCCTGTCACCTCAGTATGAGGGGTAATGTTATGGTCCAGTCACCTCAGTATGAGGGGTAATGTTATGGTCCTGTCACCTCAGTATGAGGGGTAATGTTATGGTCCTGTCACCTCAGTATGAGGGGTAATGTTATGGTCCTGTCACCTCAGTATGAGGGGTAATGTTATGGTCCTGTCACCTCAGTATGAGGGGTAATGTTATGGTCCTGTCACCTCAGTATGAGGGGTAATGTTATGGTCCTGTCACCTCAGTATGAGGGGTAATGTTATGGTCCAGTCACCTCAGTATGAGGGGTAATGTTATGGTCCTGTCACCTCAGTATGAGGGGTAATGTTATGGTCCTGTCACCTCAGTATGAGGGGTAATGTTATGGTCCTGTCACCTCAGTATGAGGGGTAATGTTAGCAGCTTCTCTCTGTTGTTGGATGGTGACCCTAGAGATCAGCAGGAACTGTGTGGAACAAAGGCAGCCCTTATTACAGCAGGCAGTGTGAACACACACACACACACACACACACACACACACACACACACACACACACACACACACACACACACACACACACACACACACACACACACACACACACACACACACACACACACACACACACACACACACACACACACACACACACACACGCAGTCTGGCTCCAGTGCACCAGAGGGTCTAAGACCATAATGTGTTGTTGTGGATACTTCACACTGTGCCATGCCAGAGTATCTCCTCTAAATACACATTAGATAACCCACAGCAGCAGACAACCTTCTCTAGGTGTGGACTGCTAACGTTAGCAGAAACACAGACAAGATATGTTTCGAGTATCTGTTGTCATCTCAGTCACTGATGGCCCTTAGGATCGTTTTTTGTTGTTGTTGTAAATATTCTGAAAAATATATATTTGTGATCTCTGTTCTGCAACATATGCTTAAACAATGAAATTATTTTCTGTGTTAAGACCTACGGGATAATTTCTGCTTTAATAACGTTGTTTTATGTTGTAGATCTAGAAAAATTTACCAAAATGCTAACGGAATTAGCCCTGGAACATTCAATGGCGCTACAAAACAAAACAAAAATATGTTTGGAGATTTGTACTACATATTTAAATAATCTAATGTTATATTTAAACAATCAAAAGCCTTTAAACACTTGTTGGACAATAACTATAAAAAATAAAATGCCTTTTATGGTCTCTGACAGACTTGAAATGAATCCATTTAGTTGCATTTTCTGAAGAAAACAATATATAGAGGAGGTTGTTCCTTTTTGTTGTGAAATGTTATACTTTATCAAAATATATATTTGTTCATATGTATATTAATTAGGACAAATATTTGACATTGTCCCTTTCTTTCAAGAATCCCTGAGCTCTGAAACAGAAAAATCTTCTCTCAGCCTCGGGGCAAAATGTAAAGTAACGTAAAATTAGCTTTATTAAAACTGCACATTTGTCTCTCTGGCCCATGCTCGGACGTCGCGGGGGGCCTGCGAAACTACGCTACGCCACTGTACGCCATGGCAACAGACATTAGTTTATCCTCCTCAATGAGTCTGAATCTGAGTCCCTGCTCAAACCGTCACCAAATACAAACACATTTGGGGCTGTCTGATTGGTCCAGAAATCGATGGGTTTTTCCAGAGCCAGAACACAGGTGGATAAAGCGGTGGTTTTAAAATGAGTAAATGGCTTTGATACTCTGATTGGTTAGAGACGATGATTTTGTTTTGGACAACGCCCCTCGCCTCCACAAACTGCTTCCATGATGGTCGTCTCCGACTGCGGTACGGAACGAACGACAGAGCAACGGACGAATTTGGTGTCAGGCTAAGTCACTTTATCATCATTTGTTCTTAACTGACTCGTTAAATATAAAGGTTAAATAAATAAAAACATGTAAAAGACATCATCACAGAAGTGCTGTATTTTATCAGCACCAATAGAGGGCAGTGTTTCTTTCATTTCACTTCATCCACAGCTTCTACCTGATTTCCCCATACCAGAAAGTGTAAGTCCCCAAATGGCATGCAATTGGGCTCTGGTCGAAAGTAGTGCACTATATAGGGAATAGGGTGTCATAGTACTCTGGTCAAAAGTAGTGCACTATATAGGGAATAGGGTGCCATAGGACTCTGGTCAAAAGTAGTGCACTATATAGGGATTGGGTGCCATTTGGGAGGCATGCCAGGGCTCCACTGCCAGAGGACATCCTCAGACACTCAGTAAAACAAGAGACAGTCATTTTCTCTGCTCAACTGATTCCACTGAGCAATGAGACATTTGTATTGACGCCTGCCTTCAATAAGCCATGATGTCTTCTTAGCGTTCTATTCTGTCTGCACTGCAAAGTTGTCTTAATCAGGCCCAGGATAGATAAGTTCCCCCAACTTAATCACACTTGCGATCGATAGGTTCATATATCTTAATCGGGCCCAGGATAGATAAATTCACCTAAACTTAGTTCAATTAAAATTCAAATGAGATTTTACAGTGTTGCAAGCTCACAGCCATGGGCTGCATGAAACCAGTTTCAGTTCAATTCAAATTGTGCAAATGTAATGAAATAATGTTTTCTAGCTTGAGAAACTGTTATTTGAGAACAGAACCACCCTCTGACTCTGTCAGTGGTCTTTCTCACTTAACAAGAAGGGCCAGACCTTAAAATGCACTTAGAACAATGAACGAACTGGGGACAAACTGATAGCAAATATTGACGTTTACCATCTTGACGTGTACACACGTGAAATGGATAGAATTTTAACATTTTCAACCATGCATCTCTGCATCTCAACAATATGCCACATTCGTGTACATTGGTCCGAGCCTCCATAATGATCTGTGTGCCTTTACTGTTGTCCAACTCATTAATCCACAAGGAACATCGCTGCTCTTCCTAGTTAAAGATGTGACATCCATTTTGACAACAATGCTGTAAATGCAGCCCAAAGAGAGCTAGCCTACAGTATGCTTCAGACAGAGCACTCAGCCCAAAGAGAGCTAGCCTACAGTATGCTTCAGACAGAGCACTCAGCCCAAAGAGAGCTAGCCTACAGTATGCTTCAGACAGAGTACTCAGCCCAAAGAGAGGTAGCCTACAGTATGCTTCAGACAGAGCACTCAGCTCAAAGAGAGCTAGCCTACAGTATGCTTCAGACAGAGCACTCAGCCCAAAGAGAGCTAGCCTACAGTATGCTTCAGACAGAGCACTCAGCGCAAAGAGAGCTAGCCTACAGTATGCTTCAGACAGAGCACTCAGCCCAAAGAGAGGTAGCCTACAGTATGCTTCAGACAGAGCACTCAGCTCAAAGAGAGCTAGCCTACAGTATGCTTCAGACAGAGCACTCAGCCCAAAGAGAGCTAGCCTACAGTATGCTTCAGACAGAGCACTCAGCCCAAAGAGAGGTAGCCTACAGTATGCTTCAGACAGAGCACTCGGCTCAAAGAGAGGTAGATTACAGTATGCTTCAGACAGAGCACTCAGCCCAAAGAGAGGTAGCCTACAGTATGCTTCAGACAGAGCACTCAGCCCAAAGAGAGCTAGCCTACAGTATGCTTCAGACAGAGCACTCAGCTCAAAGAGAGCTAGCCTACAGTATGCTTCAGGCAGAGCACTCAGCCCAAAGAGAGGTAGCCTACAGTATGCTTCAGACAGAGCACTCAGCCCAAAGAGAGGTAGCCTACAGTATGCTTCAGGCAGAGCACGAGGTATAATCGTGTCATTAGGCATGGAGTTAAAATCATTCCCTTTAACAGGGAGCAGCAGCTCCATATGTGCTCATGTTCTCCCTGTCTCTCTCTGCGTCTCCCTCTCCCTTTTTCTGTCTTTCTGTCTTTCTTTCTTTCTTTCTTTCTTTCTTTCTTTCTTTCTTTCTTTCTTTCTTTCTTTCCCCTCTCTCTCTCTCTGCATCTCTCTCTCTCTCTAGAACAGTGAGCATCACCAAGCACATGCATTGCATCTTTCCATCCCCTAATTGTGCTGTCTGAACACACACATCCTGATTCAGCGGGAATGTGAGAGAGGAGAAGGAGGAGGGCCAGTCGTTTACCAATCACAAGGGTTTCCCCCACCTCCCTCCCGGCTAACCTCCCTCCCTCTCTCCCTCTCTCCCTCCCTTCCTCTCTCACTCCCCCTCCCTCCCTCCCTCCCTCCCTCCCTCCCTCCCTCCCTCAGTCTCTAAGCACGTTGGGGGAGGAAAAAGTGCTGGGCAGTGAAAAAAAGTGATAAGCAGCTTTGAAACACATTCCCGCTGAATCAGGATGTGTGTGTTCGACACAGACACAGACAGCACAGCATTGGCTAGCTCTCTCTCCCCCACAGACACAGAGGCCAGCGAGTGTCTCACAACCAAAGCAAACATAGCCTTATTAACAACGTGACGAGAGGGAGACTCAGGGAGACACGACTGACTGTCTACTCTCAGGAAGAGGAGGAAGCTGGGGACACTTGACTTCCCAACACCCTGATCCAGAACACCTGGAGGGAGAAAATCCGTCCCTCTGCATACACTGAGGAACACACAACAACAACTACAAGTGTGAGAAGAAGAAGAGAGACCAGCAACAAGGTCTTTCTCTTTCCCTTTCTCTCTTTCTACCTCTCTCTCTCCTGCTGTGGAGCTCATCTCTCCAGTCCCTCAAGGTGCTCTGCTGACCGGGTTTGACTGATCTGCTGTCATCATGTCAGATGGAGAGGAGTGTCTCTCTCCCATCGGTCTGGACTGCTGCTCCTGCTGCCTGGACCTGGCCAACTGTGACGACCCAGCTAGAGTTGGGGGCCAAGGCAGAGGCCAAAGCACCCCTCTGATGGGCAGCCCCACGTCGCTCAGCCACTTCCGCCAGTTCCGTGAGCAGCTGACGTTCCAGAACCAGAACGTGAACACAGACAAGCTGAACAGCATGATGAGGCTGGACTCTCTGGAGTCTGTGGTCAGAGACCCCTGTTACCTGCTCAACGAGGGCATCTGCAACAGCAACATCGACCAGACCACGCTGTCCATCCTGCTGTTCTTCCACAGGTACTGTCCTTCACCTCTCTACCTCTCATCCTCATTTACACCACCACTTTTATTTCATTCTGTTTCTGATACATTAAAACACCTCAAAAATATCTCTATATTTCACATTATCTCACTAAACATTACAGTGTAATTATTTTTGTAAGCACTGCACAATGTAATAATTAGTGTGATTTACTCATTGTTATATTGTGCTTGGAGCAGTAATCTTACCTGGGTTATGGAAAGGCACAATGACTAACTTCAATACTGTCACTGCGTACAGGACAGGTAACAACTAAATACATTGTCAGTACTGAAGGGATATCAAATCCAGTTGTATTGGTCACATAGACATATTTATCAGATGTGATGTAGCAAACTGCTTGTGTTCGTTCCTAGCACCAACAGTGCAAGCGGTATCTATCAAAACAAAAAACGATATTACTGCACTGTTGGAGCTGAGAACATAAGCATTTGGTTACACCCTCCTACTCACTTGTACAGAAAGTTGGGACGTCATCGTTTATCCTCCAATCCATCTGTTCCACTTTCTGATGATGTCATTTTTCAATGTTTATTTACCATAGAAATGTATTGGTGATATCCCTGTCATAACCACAAAATGACCACAATAATATCATCAACCCGATGAAAACAAAATAACGTGACTATTCTACCCTGAATCAAACATCAAAATTGACCAATTAGGTTGTTTTAAAAACTGACGCGCTAAGAATGTTGATGATTTGAGAACGACAAGTCAACTAGTTTTCATTAGCCCTCATTTCTACACATAAAGATACAGTTATACATTTCCCTCTCCAATGCATAATAATAACTTTTCAAAGGACTCAGGCAAAAGACAGAAGACACACAATTATGAATAAATTATTATGATTAATTATTAGTGTATTTATGAAGTCCTTTTATTCATCAGCAGTTGTCACAAAGAGCTGATACAGAAACCCAGACTAAAACACCAGAGAGCAACGCACATGTAGAAGCACGGTGGAACAACTAGAAAGAGGAGGAACCTTGAAAGGAACCTAGAGAGGAACCAGACTCTGAGGGGTGGCCAGTCCTCTTCTGGCTGTGCCGGGTGGAGATTATAACAGAACATGGCCAAGATGTTCAAATGTTAATGGATGACCAGCAGGGTCAAATAATAATAATCACAGTGGTTGTAGAGGGTGCCACATGTCAGCACCTCAGGAATAAATGTCAGTTGGCTTTTCATAGCCGAGGGTTTAGAGGTCGAGACAACAGGTGCGGTAGAGAAGGAGAGAGAGAGAGAGAGAGAGAGAGAGGAAACTTAAGTTCACACAGGATGACAGATAAGACAGGAGAATTACACCAGATATAACAGACTGACCCTAGCCTTCCGGCACATAGACTACTGCAGCATAGATACTGGAGTCTGAGACCGGAGGGGTTGGGGGACACCGTGGCCCTGTCTGACGATACCCCTGGACCGGGCCAACCAGGCAGGATATAACCCCACTCACTTTGTCAAAGCACAGCCCCCACACAACTAAATGTATATCAACAGACCACCAACCTACTACCCTGAGACAAGGCTAAGCATAGCCCATGAAATGGGCTTCCTGTCCGTCAAAACTGAACAGGAAGTTCACGTCAGTGACTCAACCCACTCAAGTTGAGTATAGAGGGGGAAAAAGCCTCTTCAAGGGACGGCATGGTAGAGCACCATTAAGCCCTTCAAAAAAAACAGGGGGAAAACGACACAAATCTCTAGAGGTCACAGTAGACACAACGCATCACAAACCCTCTAGAGGTCACTGTAAGAGGTCACTGTAAACACAATGCATCACAAACCCTCTAGAGGTCACTATAAACACAACGCATCACAAACCCCTAGAGGTCACTGTAAGAGGTCACTGTAAACACAATGCATCACAAACCCTCTAGAGGTCACTATAAACACAACGCATCACAAACCTCTAGAGGTCACTGTAAGAGGTCACTGTAAACACAATGCATCACAAACCCTCTAGAGGTCACTATAAACACAACGCATCACAAACCCTCTAGAGGTCACTGTAAACACAACGCATCACAAACCCTCTAGAGGTCACAGTAATCACAACGTATCACAAACCCTCTAGAGGTCACTGTAAGAGGTCACTGTAAACACAACGCATCACAAACCTCTAGAGGTCACTGTAAACACAACGCATCACAAACCTCTAGAGGTCACTGTAAGAGGTCACTGTAAACACAATGCATCACAAACCCTCTAGAGGTCACTGTAAGAGGTCACTGTAAACACAACGCATCACAAACCCTCTAGAGGTCACTGTAAACACAACGCATCACAAACCCTCTAGAGGTCACTGTAAACACAACGCATCACAAACCCTCTAGAGGTCACAGTAATCACAACGTATCACAAACCCTCTAGAGGTCACTGTAAACACAACGCATCACAAACCCTCTAGAGGTCACTGTAAACACAACGCATCACAAACCCTCTAGGGTCACTGTAAACACTGTAAACACAACGCATCACAAACCCTCTAGAGGTCACTGTAAACACAACGCATCACAAACCCTCTAGAGGTCACTGTAAACACAATGCATCACAAACCTCTAGAGGTCACTGTAAACACAACGCATCACAAACCTCTAGAGGTCACTGTAAACACAACGCATCACAAACCCTCATCACAAACCCTCTAGAGGTCACAGTAAACACAACGCATCACAAACCCTCTAGAGGTCACTGTAAACACAACGCATCACAAACCCTCTAGAGGTCACTATAAACACAACGCATCACAAACCCTCTAGAGGTCACTGTAAACACAACGCATCACAAACCCTCTAGAGGTCACTGTAAACACAACGCATCACAAACCCTCTAGAGGTCATCACATCACAAACCCTCTAGAGGTCAGGTCACTGTAATCACAAACCCTCTAGAGGTCACTGTAAACACAACGCATCACAAACCCTCTAGAGGTGTAAACACAACGCATCACAAACCCTCTAGAGGTCACTGTGCATCACAAACCCTCTAGAGGTCACATAAACACAAATCACAAACCCTCTAGAGGAGGTCACAAACCCTCTAGAGGTCACAGTAAACACAACGCATCACAAACCCTCTAGAGGTCACTGTAAACACGCATCACAAACCCTCTAGAGGTCACAGTAAACACAACGCATCACAAACCCTCTAGAGGTCACTGTAAACACAACGCATCACAAACCCTCTAGAGGTCACTGTAAACACAACGCATCACAAACCCTCTAGAGGTCACAGTAAACACAACGCATCACAAACCCTCTAGAGGTCACAGTAAACACAAAGCATCACAAACCCTCTAGAGGTCACTGTAAACACAACGCATCACAAACCCTCTAGAGGTCACAGTGAACATAACGCATCACAAACCCTCTAGAGGTCACTGTAAACACAACGCATCACAAACCTCACTAGGCAGCTTGTGATATTAGACGAGTTTTGAATTAGTTTGGGTGGATTGCAGAAGGCTTATTAAAATCTAAATATACTCCTCTCTCATCATTGCCAAATTGTAAATATAAACCACAGGTTTGTTTGGAAACATGCTGACGTGTTAGTTGGGATTATAGTTGGCATGCAACTGATTACTGCCAGTTCGCATCTCCCTTTGGCAGCACGAACCAACCCTTGGGATGACTTAAACTCGGTTCAAATTAGAGTTTACAGTTTTCCATTAAAACTCTTACATAGCTTCAGCAGCCATCATTGCTGTACTTCAGATTTATGAAAGGTTTAACAGTACTGTCTATACACACTTTGTTAGGATTAACAGTACTGTCTGTACACACTTTGTTAGGACTAACAGTACTGTCTATACACACTTTGTTAGGACTAACAGTACTGTCTGTACACACTTTGTTAGGACTAACAGTACTGTCTATACACACTTTGTTAGGACTAACAGTACTGTCTGTACACACTTTGTTAGGACTAACAGTACTGTCTATACACACTTTGTTAGGACTAACAGTACTGTCTGTACACACTTTGTTAGGACTAACAGTACTGTCTATACACACTTTGTTAGGACTAACAGTACTGTCTGTACACACTTTGTTAGGACTAACAGTACTGTCTGTACACACTTTGTTAGGACTAACAGTACTGTCTATACACACTTTGTTAGGACTAACAGTACTGTCTGTACACACTTTGTTAGGACTAACAGTACTGTCTGTACACACTTTGTTAGGACTAACAGTACTGTCTATACACACTTTGTTAGGACTAACAGTAGTCTGTACACACTTTGTTAGGACTAACAGTACTGTCTGTACACACTTTGTTAGGACTAACAGTACTGTCTAGTACTGTCTATACACACTTTGTTAGGACTAACAGTACTGTCTGTACACACTTTGTTAGGACTAACAGTACTGTCTGTACACACTTTGTTAGGACTAACAGTACTGTCTATACACACTTTGTTAGGACTAACAGTACTGTCTATACACACTTTGTTAGGACTAACAGTACTGTCTGTACACACTTTGTTAGGACTAACAGTACTGTCTATACACACTTTGTTAGGACTAACAGTACTGTCTGTACACACTTTGTTAGGACTAACAGTACTGTCTATACACACTTTGTTAGGACTAACAGTACTGTCTGTACACACTTTGTTCTAACAGTACTGTCTGTACACACTTTGTTAGGACTAACAGTACTGTCTATACACACTTTGTTAGGACTAACAGTACTGTCTATACACACTTTGTTAGGACTAACAGTACTGTCTATACACACTAACAGTTGTCTTACACACTTTGTTAGGACTAACAGTACTGTCTGTACACACTTTGTTAGGACTAACAGTACTGTACACACTTTGTTAGGACTAACAGTACTGTCTACACACTTTGTTAGGACTAACAGTACTGTCTATACACACTTTGTTAGGACTAACAGTACTGTCTACACACTTTGTTAGGACTAACAGTACTGTCTGTACACACTTTGTTAGGACTAACAGTACTGTACACACTTTGTTACAGTACTGTCTGTACACACTTTGTTAGGACTAACAGTACTGTCTGTACACACTTTTTGACTAACAGTACTGTCTGTACACACTTTGTTAGGACTAACAGTACTGTCTGTACACACTTTGTTAGGACTAACAGTACTGTCTTACACACTTTGTTAGGACTAACAGTACTGTCTGTACACACTTTGTTACTAACACTGTCTTACACACTTTGTTAGGACTAACAGTACTGTCTATACACACTTTGTTAGGACTAACAGTACTGTCTATACACACTTTGAAAGGACTAACAGTACTGTCTATACACACTTTGTTAGGCATGTTTTGTTTCTGACAGTAAAATGTTAGGCCTACTGAGAAATATCTGAGCTACACACTTTGTTAGGAAGACATTACTGTCTATACACACTTTGTTAGGACTAACAGTACTGCTATACACACTTTGTTGACTCCCATATTCAGTTACACACTTTGTTAGACTAACAGTACTGTCTTACACACTTTGTTAGGACTAACAGTAGTCCACATTGTGTTAGGACTAACAGCCTTATTCTAGACACTTTGTTAACTTACAGTACTTTCTGTACACACTTTTTAGGATAAGTACTGTCCATAACTTTGAATGACTAACAGTACTGTAGTAAAATGAAATACAGATAACATACTGTCACACACTTTGTTCACATACTTTGTACACTTTGTTAGGACTAACAGTACTGTCTGTACACACTTTGTAAGGACTAACAGTACTGTCTGTACACACTTTGTAAGGACTAACAGTACTGTCTATACACACTTTGAAAGGTACAGTACAGATTACAAGTGGCATGTTTTGTTTCTGAGCAGTAAAATGTGAAGGCCTACTGAGAAATATCTGAGCTAGGACCGGGAGGAAGACATTATGTCGACAACGAGTGTCGTTATCAACGGAGACGCCACCTTTGACTCCCATATTCAGTGCATTCGGAAACTTTTCCACATTAGTCCACATTGTGTTACATTACAGCCTTATTCTAGAATTGATTAAGTTATTGTTTTTCTCTCACCCATTTACACATAATAGCCCATAATGAATGATAATGAATGTAGTGAAAATGAAATACAGATATATCTCATTTACATAAATATTCACACCCCCGAGTCAATACTTTGTAGAAGCACATGCGGCATCGATTACAGCTGTGTGTCTTTCTGGGTCTCTAAGAGCTTTCCACACCTGGGTCTCTAAGAGCTTTCCACACCTGGGTCTCTAACAGCTTTCCACACCTGGGTCTCTAAGAGCTTTCCACACCTGGGTCTCTAAGAGCTTTCCACACCTGGGTCTCTAAGAGCGTTCCACACCTGGGTCTCTAAGAGCTTTCCACACCTGGGTCTCTAAGAGCTTTCCACACCTGGGTCTCTAAGAGCTTTCCACACCTGGGTCTCTAAGAGCTTTCCACACCTGGGTCTCTAAGAGCTTTCCACACCTGGGTCTCTAAGAGCTTTCCACACCTGGGTCTCTAAGAGCTTTCCACACCTGGGTCTCTAAGAGCTTTCCACACCTGGGTCTCTAAGAGCTTTCCACACCTGGGTCTCTAAGAGCTTTCCACACCTGGGTCTCTAAGAGCTTTCCACACCTGGGTCTCTAAGAGCTTTCCACACCTGGGTCTCTAAGAGCTTTCCACACCTGGGTCTCTAAGAGCTTTCCACACCTGGGTCTCTAAGAGCTTTCCACACCTGGGTCTCTAAGAGCTTTCCACACCTGGGTCTCTAAGAGCTTTCCACACCTGGGTCTCTTAAGAGCTTTCAACACCTGGACTGTACAATATTTGCCCATTATTATTTTCTAAATTCTTCTAGCTCTGTCAAATTGGTTGTTTACCACTGCTAGACAACCAATTTGTAGGTGTCATAGATGTTCAAATCCACGCAACGTATTATGTGACTTGTTCATTTAAAGATTTATTTAGCCATAACAAAGGGGTTAAATACTTTAGTGACTCAAGACATTTCAACTTTAGATTTTTTTATTAACATTTGTTAACATTTAGAAATACATAATTCCACTTTGACAATATGGGATATTTTGCATAGACCAGTGACAACAACTAAATGTAATCCATTTTAAATTCAGGCTGGAGCACGACAAAATGTGGAAAAAGTCAAGGGGTGTGAATGGTTTCTGAAGGCTCTGGATGTTAATCTCTTTTGATGATATGTAAGTGTGTGTGTGTGTGTGTGTGTGTGTGTGTGTGTGTGTGTGTGTGTGTGTGTGTGTGTGTGTGTGTGTGTGTGTGTGTGTGTGTGTGTGTGTGTGTGTGTGTGTGTGTGTTGTTTGCCAATGGAACACTCTGTTGTCGATGTATTTATGATAGGGTGGGTGTGTCGGGTTGATAGGACTATTGCAGAACAGGGGTCAAAACCTTCTTTCCAAAGCCACTGTGGTCAACTGGTCCTTCCTCCCTCTGTAGAGTTGACCACATTTCCCGAAGAAACGATGATACTTGTGTATGCCAGCCAGTGCTTTAATCATTGGATGAATGCTAAAACACATGATTTGTAGTTGGATATGATGAAGGGGTCGTTAAATGCTGCAGGACGGCCATATGCAGTGGTCTGGATTGCAATGGGATGGTGAGAGACGGAGGCAGGGGGTAGTCATGACGAGGACACCAGTCTGCAGACAGAATACTCAGCCTGCTACCTGGCACCTCCCTATACCTGCAGGCCAATCACAGATGGCTAGATAAAAACGTGGCATTTGGAACAAGAACTGGCTTGGGGAACGTGTACACCCTGCACTCTGGAACAGGAACTGGCATGGGTAGTTTGTGCACCCTGGCATTTGTCCACAATGACTGGGTCTCCTCTTCCTGCCAACTCAAATGTTGGATTTGTGTGTATTGTGGGTATTACTGCACTGTTGGAGCTAGAAACATAAGCATTTTGCTGTACCTTCGATAACATCTGCAAAAATATATGTATTCTACGATACCAATAGAAGGATATCATTTTTTTTGTCTTTCCATTTTTCAAAAATATATATATTTTAAATATTTCCTTTCTTTCTTATATATATATTTTGCATACATTTTTTGAGGGGGTAGTTCAGCTTTAATTGCAGATAGATTGTTGCTTCCATCAATTTAATTGTCTGCATAATTTCCAATCCCCCATATATATGTTTTATAAATGTACAGCGCATATAAATTATGTATATATTTTTTAAAATATATTTCCCTTTATTTTTCCCATAAAAAAATGACAAAATAAAACAGTTAGAATTGGTAACAAAAGAGGAATAAAATACACGTTGTTGGACCATTTAGCAAACAATTGATGGCGAAATAAAAGATAGTGCCGCTCAGAATAGACTCAGGATTCAGACAGATGATGTCCCAAATTACACCCTATTCACTATACTGCTGTTGGATTCAGACATAGAAAGCTCCTCAATATGAACACTTTAGGAAGTCCATTATGAGTCAAGAGAGATAGAGATAGAGAGGGGCTTGGTGAGACCAACTCAGAAACGTGCAGAGATCAAGTCAAATCAAAGTTTATTTGTCACGTGCGCCGAATACAACAGGTGTAGTAGACCTTACAGTGAAATGCTTACTTACAGGCTCTAACCAATCAGTGCGGAGAAAAAAAGGATGTGTGTGTGTGTGTGTGTGTGTGTGTGTGTGTGTGTAGGTAAGTAAAGAAATAAAACAACAGTAAAAAGACATTTGAAAATAAGAGTAGCAAGTCTATATACAGACACCTGTTAGTCAGGCTTATTGAGGTAGTATGTACATGTAGATATGGTTAAAGTGACTATGCAGCATATATGATGAACAGAGAGTAGCAGTAACGTAAAAGGGGGGTTGGCGGGTAGTGGGACACAATGCAGATAGACAGGTTAGTCAATGTGCAGGAGCACTGGTTGGTCGCGCAAATTGAGGTAGTATGTACACGAATGTATAGTTAAAGTGACTATGCATATATGATAAACAGAGAGTAGCAGCAGCGTAAGAGAGGGGCTGGGGGGCACACAATGCAAATTGTCCGGGTAACCATTTGGTTACCTGTTCAGGAGTCTTATGGCTTGGGGGTAAAAACTGTTGAGAAACCTTTTTGTCCTAGACTTGGCACTCCGGTGCCGCTTGCCATGCGGTAGCAGAGAGAACAGTCTATGACTGGGGTGGCTGGGGTCTTTGACAATTTTCAGGGCCTTCCTCTGACACCGCCTGGTGTAGAGGTCCTGGATGGCAGGCAGCTTAGCCCCAGTGATGTACTGGGCTGTACGCACTACCCTCTGTAATGACTTGCGGTTGGAGGCCGAGCAATTGCTGTACCAGGCAGTGATGCAACCGGTCAGAATGCTCTAGATGTTGCAGCTGTAGAACCTTTTGAGGATCTCAGGACCCATGCCAAATCTTTTTAGTTTCCTGAGTGGGAATAGGTTTTGTTGTGCCCTCTTCACGACTGTCTTGGTGTGTTTGGACCATTCTAGTTCGTTGTTGATGTGGACACCAAGGAATTTGAAGCTCTCAACCTGCTCCACTACAGCCCCGTCGATGAGAATGGAGGCGTGCTCGGTGCTCCTTTTCCTGTAGTCCACAATCACCTCCTTAGTCTTGGTCACATTGAGAGATAAGTTGTTATTCTGGCACCACACTGCCACGTATCTGACCTCCTCCCTATAAGCTGTCTCATCATTGTCAGTGACTAGACCTACCACTGTTGTGTCGTCAGCAAACTTAATGATGGTGTTGGAGTCGTGCCTGTCCATGCAGTCGTGGGTGAACAGGGAGTACAGGAGGGGACTGAGTACGCACCCCTGGGGAGCTCCAGTGTTGAGGATCAGCGTGGCAGATGTGTTGCTACATACCCTCACCACCTGGGGGCGGCCCGTCAGGAAGTCCAGGATCCAGTTGCAGAGGGAGGTGTTTAGTCCCAGGTTCCTTAGCTTAGTGATGAGCTTTAAGGGTACTATGGTGTTGAACGCTGAGCTGGAGTCAAGATACAGTAATGGTGTTTTAATGAACTTGTTGAGTTACAGCATTGTTATGACTGTGTTAATGGATGTTGGTGCTCTGCCAGGAGATGTCTGGCAACAGTGTATTGTCCTTGGTATATGGTTGTGTGTGTGTGTGTGTGTGTGTGTGTGTGTGTGTGTGTGTGTGTGTGTGTGTGTGTGTGTGTGTGTGTGTGTGTGTGTGTGTGTGTGTGTGTGTGTGTGTGTGTGTGTGTGTGTGTGTGTGAGGTGTTCCCCTGTTCTCTCTCTGTATGTCTGGTTCAGAGTACCATCAGGAGCCATCTGTACATGCTCTCTCAACGACCCAAACGGAGTCACACTCAGTGGGGGACAGCTGTCGCTGTGGACCTCTTCACCACATCACCAGCCAGGCTCTATCAGTGGGGCCACATCACCAGCCAGGCTCTATCAGTGGGGCCACATCACCAGCCAGGCTCTGTCAGTGGGGCCACATCACCAGCCAGGCTCTGTCAGAGGGGCCACATCACCAGCCAGGCTCTGTCAGTGGGGCCACATCACCAGCCAGGCTATCAGTGGGGCTCATCAGTGGGGCCACATCACCAGCCAGGCTCTATCAGTGGGGCCACATCACCAGCCAGGCTCTGTCAGTGGGGCCACATCACCAGCCAGGCTCTATCAGTGGGGCCACATCACCAGCCAGGCTCTATCAGTGGGGCCACATCACCAGCCAGGCTCTATCAGTGGGGCCACATCACCAGCCAGGCTCTATCAGTGGGGCCACATCACCAGCCAGGCTCTATCAGTGGGGCCACATCACCAGCCAGGCTCTATCAGTGGGGCCACATCACCAGCCAGGCTCTATCAGTGGGGCCACATCACCAGCCAGGCTCTATCAGTGGGGCCACATCACCAGCCAGGCTCTATCAGTGGGGCCACATCAGCCAGGCCAGGCTCTATCAGTGGGGCCACATCACCAGCCAGGCTCTATCAGTGGGGCCACATCACCAGCCAGGCTCTATCAGTGGGGCCACATCACCAGCCACCATCACCAGCCAGGCTCTGTCAGTGGGGCCACATCACCAGCCAGGCTCTCAGTCATCACCAGCCAGGGGCCACATCACCAGCCAGGCTCTATCAGTGGGGCCACATCACCAGCCAGGCTCTATCAGTGGGGCCACATCACCAGCCAGGCTCATACTGAGGTCCTCTCATACATATATCTACTCATGAAGAGATCTACTCATACAGATATATTCTCATACAAAGATCTACTCATGAAGAGATCTACTCATAAAGAGATCTACTCTTAGAGATCTACACTTACAGAGATCTACTCTTACAGAGATCTACTCTTACAGAGATCTACTCTTACAGAGATCTACTCTTACAGAGATCTACTCATACAGAGAGAGATCTTCTCATACAGAGATCTACTCTTACAGAGATGTTCTCATACAGAGATGTTCTCATACAGAGATGTTCTCATACAGAGATGTTCTCATACAGAGATCTTCTCATACAGAGATCTTCTTATACAGAGATCCAGCAGAGACTCACGGGCAAACAGTCAGACAGAGATGCAGCTTCACACAGGCAACTGCCTGAAACTGATTCAACAACACTCTGGGCTTGTTAGGCCATGAAGGATGTCAATGGTAATGTCATGAGTAGATACTGTCAATAGTAGTAGAGTAGTACTGAGTAGATACTGTCTATAGTAGTAGAGTAGTACTGAGTAGATACTGTCTATAGTAGTAGAGTAGTACTGAGGAGATACTGTCTATTGTAGTAGAGTAGTACTGAGTAGATACTGTCAATAGTAGTAGAGTAGTACTGAGGAGATACTGTCTATAGTAGTAGAGTAGTACTGAGGAGATACTGTCTATTGTAGTAGAGTAGTACTGAGTAGATACTGTCTATAGTAGTAGAGTAGTACTGAGTAGATACTGTCTATAGTAGTAGAGTAGTACTGAGTAGATACTGTCTAGAGTAGTACTGAGTAGATACTGTCTATAGTAGTAGAGTAGTACTGAGTAGATACTGTCTATAGTAGTAGAGTAGTACTGAGTAGATACTGTCTATAGTAGTAGAGTAGTACTGAGTAGATACTATCAATAGTAGTAGAGTAGTACTGAGTAGATACTGTCAATAGTAGTAGAGTAGTACTGAGTAGATACTGTCAATAGTAGTAGAGTAGTACTGAGTAGATACTGTCAATAGTAGTAGAGTAGTACTGAGGAGATACTGTCTATAGTAGTAGAGTAGTACTGAGGAGATACTGTCTATTGTAGTAGAGTAGTACTGAGTAGATACTGTCTATAGTAGTAGAGTAGTACTGAGTAGATACTGTCTATAGTAGTAGAGTAGTACTGAGTAGATACTGTCTATAGTAGTAGAGTAGTACTGAGTAGATACTATCAATAGTAGTAGAGTAGTACTGAGTAGATACGGTCTATAGTAGTAGAGTAGTACTGAGTAGATACTGTCTATAGTAGTAGAGTAGTACTGAGTAGATACTGTCTATAGTAGTAGAGTAGTACTGAGTAGATACTATCTATAGTAGTAGAGTAGTACTGAGTAGATACTGTCTATAGCAGTAGAGTAGTACTGAGCAGGCAGTTACTGTCAATACTAGTAGAGTAGTACTGAGTAGATACTGTCTATAGCATATATCTATAGATATCAGCTGATGTACGAAGGGCTATATAAATACATTTGATTGGATTTGATTTGATATAGTAGTAGAGTAGTACTTAGATACTGTCTATAGTAGTAGAGTAGTACTGAGTAGATACTGTCTATAGCAGTACAGTAGTACTGAGCAGGCAGTTACTGTCAATACTAGTAGAGTAGTACTGAGTAGATACTGTCAATAGCAGTAGAGTAGTCCTGAGTAGATACTGTCAATAGCAGTAGAGTAGTACTGAGTAGATACTGTCAATAGTAGTAGAGTAGTACTGAGCAGATACTGTCGGAAGGCAGTGCATCTCAGTGCAAGCGGCATCACTACAGTCCCTGGTTCAAATCCAGGCTTCATCACATCCGGCCGTGATCGGGAGTCCCATTGGGCGGAGCACAATTGGTCCAGCGTGGTTAGGGTTTGGCCAGGGTAGGCCGGCATTGTAAATAAGGAATTTGTTCTTTAACTGACTTACCTAGTTAAATAAAGATTAAATAAAGTCCTGAGTAGATTCTGTAAATAGAAAAAGGGAGATTACTAATATGCTGACCTCACCATTCTTTTGTCCCTGAAGAGATAAGCCTAATAATCTGAGACAGTTTAAGCTCCAGGGGTCATTGTATGAATCAGCTGCTGTACCTACTGTCCACTGGAATTGTTGCAGAGCCTTCACTGCCTCGTGACCCAGTCTCTGGGCTTCAGCTCTGTGTTGACCTCTCACCATGGGCCAGTTCACTTGTTGAATAAACTTCTGTTTACTTCTAAGAATGACAAACTCGCCGTGTCTTGCTCTGTTGATATAAAAAGGCCTTTACAAAAAACAAAAAAAAAGATTGATTGATTCTTGGAATTGACTGGTAGAGCAGGAGGGAAGTAAATAGAGAAAGAGAGAGAGTACATTACTGAGGTCAAAACCCGACAGAAAGAGTTCTGAACTCATTATCTCTGTGAAGACCGTGTTATCTCCCTAAGTGGTCCAGAGGCTTCCGTCTTTTTGAGGACACAGATGACTTTTATTTTTAATATTTTTTTTTTAGCAGGACTCAACTCTGTCATACTGATATGACTTCAGTCTTGGGCAGAATTCCACAAAAGGATTAAATGAAAACAGTCCCACCTAATGGTACAGTCATTTACCTAACAAACGTAGTACAAAGCCAACACCCTCAGAGGTGATATTAATCAGCATTGCATGCCAGCGACAGCGCTTCGACGCCAGATCAATTAACCAAACAGATACAACAAAAAAAGAAAATATAAATTGGCCAACTTCAAAAGAGACAAGGGAGTGTCACCACCACCCATTCATTTATTATTTTATTAGGTCTACCTGTTGGTGCAACTCCTGACATCTAGCTAGGGGTGTTCTAGTTGGCATGGAAGGGAGTGTGATATTTAAATCCAGTGGTAGAGGTTAAGTGGTGATAGCTGGCTGTAGTGTGTGTGTGTGTGTGTGTGTGTGTGTGTGTGTGTGTGTGTGTGTGTGTGTGTGTGTGTGTGTGTGTGTGTGTGTGTGTGTGTGTGTGTGTGTGTGTGTAGTGGTAGAGTGGTGATAGCTGGCTGTAGTGTGTGGTTGTGTGTGTGCGTGTGTGTTGTGTGTGTGTAGTGGTAGAGTGGTGATAGCTGGCTGTAGTGTGTGTGTGTGTGTGTGTGTTGTGGTAGAGTGGTGATAGCTGGCTGTAGTGTGTGTGTGTAGTGGTAGAGTGGTGATAGCTGGCTGTAGTGTGTGTGTGTGTGTGTGTTGTGGTAGAGTGGTGATAGCTGGCTGTAGTGTGTGTGTGTGTGTGTAGTGGTAGAGTGGTGATAGCTGGCTGTAGTGTGTGTGTGTGTGTGTGTGTGTTGTGGTAGAGTGGTGATAGCTGGCTGTATGTAGTACTGGCCCACACACCTGTCTTATCTGCTTGTACTCTGGCTCAGTCTGGATTGCATTAAAGATAATGAAACAGTCTGTAAACACAACACTCTCCTGTCAACATACACAACACCAGCCATCCTGCAGTACCTGGGTATTTAGGGCTAATATTATTTGCATTTTGTATTGGTATTTATTAGGGATCCCCATTAGTTCCTGCCAAGGCAGCAGCTACTCTTCCTGGGGTTTATAATGGATCCCCATTAGTTCCTGCCAAGGCAGCAGCTACTCTTCCTGGGGTTTATTATGGATCCCCATTAGTTCCTGCCAAGGCAGCAGCTACTCTTCCTGGGGTTTATTATGGATCCCCATTAGTTCCTGCCTAGGCAGCAGCTACTCTTCCTGGGGTTTATTATGGATCCCCATTAGTTCCTGCCAAGGCAGCAGCTACTCTTCCTTGGGTTTATTATGGATCCCCATTAGTTCCTGCCAAGGCAGCAGCTACTCTTCCTGGGGTTTATTATGGATCCCCATTAGTTCCTGCCAAGGCAGCAGCTCCTCTTCCTGGGGTTTATTAAGGATCCCCGTTAGTTCCTGTCAAGGCAGCAGCTACTCTTCCTGGGGTTTATTAGAGATCCCCATTAGTTCCTGCCAAGGCAGCAGCTACTCTTCCTGGGGTTTATTATGGATCCCCATTAGTTCTTGCCAAGGCAGCAGCTACTCTTCCTGGGGTTTATTATGGATCCCCATTAGTTCCTGCCAAGACAGCAGCTACTCTTCCTGGGGTCCAAACACATTTTGGCACTTACATTACATATAAAACTATATATAATACAGTACATCATATAAAGTTATTACAGCACTAGATATCTACAATACAAGACGACGCCAACAGAGATGGTCGCCTCGCTTCGAGTCCTTAGGAAACTATGCAGTATATAATTTTTTTAAGTATTATTTCTTACATTGTTTAGAAAAAACTAAATAATTATATATATGTTTTTTTTTAATTTTTTTTTTTTTTAATTTTTAATTTTATTGAATACCAAAACATACAATATGCAGTAAAACCGCTCAACAACTACACCACACCAGTCATCCAACAGACTCCCATTCAGAGCGACACACAGAAGCATCCAGTGATATACGTCCTGCTCAAGGGCACGTCAACAGTTTTGATCCCACAAGGCAAAAAACAGGGACTCGAATCCTCCAAGATCCCCCACAGTTCCCCAAGAGCTGTCCCCCAACCATCCAAGACCCCTCCCTCCCCCCCCACAGTTCCCAAGAGCTGTCCCCCAACCATCCAAGACCCCCCACAGTTCCCCAAGAACTGTCCCCCAACCATCCAAGACCCCTCCCCCCACAGTTCCCCAAGAGCTGTCCCCCAACCATCCAAGACCCCTCCCACAGTCCACCCACAAGAAAAATAATCATTATAATAAAAAATACAAATAATTCCATTCCCCAACCCCAATAACCCCCCCCCAATAACCCCCACCCCCAATACCCCCCCCAATTCTACAACAACCAAGGAAATGAACTAAAGAGAAAAGAAGACAAAGACAAAGGAAGGCAGAAAACAACAATGCCAAAAAAAGGACATCAAGGACGACCAATCTAGTCGAATGGAATCCACAGATTGAGAGTTGAAGATAAATATTTTTACTAAGAGTATTGGTATATTAGTAATTGACTCTCTAGATCTAACAACCGTAATATTTCCAGGGTCAATTTTAGATCAATGTTATGCATATTCAGCCATTCCTGAACCTGAGACCAGAAACAGGCTACCTGGGGGCAATACCAAAATAAATGGTCTATCGATTCTGTATCCTCACAACAAAATTTGCAGAGCTTCGATGATTTTATGCCCCAAATATTCAACATTTTGTTGGTGGCAAGAATTCTATATAATAATTTGAATCGTGTGTAATTTTATATATCAACTCAACTACATACATTGATGTACCATGGAATCGGTACATCAAAATCTCTTCCCTACAATTTTTCAATCTGTATGGCACAGTTGCCAACATCCTGGTCGTCAAATGAAGCTGGTAAACTTTCCTATTTATGCTATTTTTATTCCTCCTCCAGTTTTGATCCTTTATATTGGGCAGACAGACCAGTTCCCTGCCTCCTCCAGTTTTGATCCTTTATATTGGGCAGACAGACCAGTTCCCTGCCTCCTCCCACTGCCACCTGCCTCCTCCAGTTTTAATCCTTTATATTGGGCAGACAGACCAGTTCCCTGCCTCCTCCCACTGCCACCTGCCTCCTCCAGTTTTGATCCTTTATATTGGGCAGACAGACCAGTTCCCTGCCTCCTCCCACTGCCACCTGCCTCCTCCAGTTTTGATCCTTTATATTGGGCAGACAGACCAGTTCCCTGCCTCCTCCCACTGCCACCTGCCTCCTCCAGTTTTAATCCTTTATATTGGGCAGACAGACCAGTTCCCTGCCTCCTCCTACTGCCACCTGTCTCCTCCAGTATTGATCCTTTATATTGGGCAGACAGACCAGTTCCCTGCCTCCTCCTACTGCCACCTGTCTCCTCCAGTATTGATCCTTTATATTGGCAGACAGACCAGTTCCCTACCTCCTCCCACTGCCACCTGCCTCCTCCAGTATTGATCCTTTATATTGGGCAGACAGACCAGTTCCCTGCCTCCTCCCACTGCCACCTGCCTCCTCCAGTATTGATCCTTTATATTGGGCAGACAGACCAGTTCCACTGCCACCTGCCTCCCCAGTATTGACTGGGCAGACAGACCACCTGCCTCCTCCCACTGCCACCTGCCTCCTCCAGTATTGATCCTTTATATTGGGCAGACAGACCAGTTCCCTGCCTCCTCCCACTGCCACCTGTCTCCTCCAGTATTGATCCTTTATATTGGCAGACAGACCAGTTCCCTACCTCCTCCCGCTGCCACCTCTGCCTCCTCCTCCAGTATTGATCCTTTATATTGGGCAGACAGACCAGTTCCCTACCTCCTCCCGCTGCCACCTGCCTCCTCCAGTATTGATCCTTTATATTGGGCAGACAGACCAGTTCCCTACCTCCTCCTGCTGCCCCCTGCCTCCTCCAGTATTGATCCTTTATATTGGGCAGACAGACCAGTCCCACCCCTGCCTCCTCCAGTATTGATCCTTTATATTGGGCAGACAGACCAGTTCCCTGCCTCCTCCCACTGCCACCTGCCTCCTCCAGTTTTGATCCTTTATATTGGGCAGACAGACCAGTTCCCTGCCTCCTCCAGTTTTGATCCTTTATATTGGGCAGACAGACCAGTTCCCTGCCTCCTCCCACTGCCACCTGCCTCCTCCAGTTTTAATCCTTTATATTGGGCAGACAGACCAGTTCCCTGCCTCCTCCCACTGCCACCTGCCTCCTCCAGTTTTAATCCTTTATATTGGGCAGACAGACCAGTTCCCTGCCTCCTCCTACTGCCACCTGCCTCCTCCAGTATTGATCCTTTATATTGGGCAGACAGACCAGTTCCCTACCTCCTCCCACTGCCACCTGCCTCCTCCAGTTTTAATCCTTTATATTGGGCAGACAGACCAGTTCCCTGTCTCCTCCAGTTTTGATCCTTTATATTGGGCAGACAGACCAGTTGTACTCCTCCCATTGAACCACCTTCCTCCTCCAGTTTGATCCTTTATATTACATAACAGACCATTCCAATCCTCCACATTGATCCTTTAAGAACAAAAGACCCTGTATTTTTACCCCTAGTGCCTTGTTCCTCCAGTATTGATCCTTTATATTGGCAGACAACCTAAGTTCCCCCTCAGCTCTGCTACTTCCTCACCAACCTTTCCAGTGTTTTATATTGGGCAGACAGACCAGTTCACTAGCCTCTACTTCATCTAAGTCCAATATTGTCCGTGTCTGTAGACTAATCTGTCTTTCTTTTTTTTTTTTTTGTCCAGAGTTCATTTTTGATCCTCTTTCCTTGGGCAGACAGACCAGTTCCTCCTAGCCTCCTGTTGCCACCTGCCTTTCCAGTATTGATCCTTTAGTATGGGCAGACAGACCAGTTCCCTGCCTCTGTAGTACAGCCACCTAGCCTGTCCAGTTTGATCCTTTATGTCTGGGCAGCCACCAGCACTGTTGTTTGGTTAGCAGTCCTTCCGCTACCACCAGCCACCTAGCACTGTTGTTTTTAGCAGTGTGTCTGTAGTACAGCCACCAGTTCCCTGCCTCCTCCCGTTGCCACAGTGTTTCTCCAGTACAGCCACCTAGCATGTTGGGCAGACAGACCAGTTCCCAGTGTGTCTGCCTACAGCCACCAGCATTGATCCTTTTGTTGGGCAGACAGACCAGTTCCCTAGTACAGCCACCTACCACTGTTGTTTGTATTGATCCTTTATATTGGGCAGACAGACCAGTGTAGTACAGCCACCTCCAGTATTGAGCACTGTTGTTTGGTTAACAGTGTTTCTGTAGTACAGCCACCTAGCACTTTATGTTTGGTTACAGTGTTTCTCCTAGCACAGCCACCTAGCACTGTTGTTTGGTTATGTTGGGCAGACAGACCAGTTCACCTAGCACTCCTTGTTTGCCACCTGTTTCTCCATGTTTGGGGCATAGCACTGTTAATCAATTGGTTGTACTCTTGGATTGAAACATTCCACCTTAGCACATTTTAAAACAACCACATTTCCAAAACAATGAAATACAGCTAACTCTAGTGACATTCCATTTACAATATCATTTAAGAACAAAATACCCTGTATTTTTACCGAGCTCTTACCTTACGACCAGCAGTGCCTTTTCTCCATGGAGCGTGAGAATCCTCTGTTTGGCTGAACTCAGGACAATCCCCTCAGCTCTGCTAACGGTGCCTCACACAAGGCCTTTCCAGTGTTCATGCATTCCAGCCAGAGCACATTGCCACCGCTCGGTATATAGTGTCCGTCTCTTGACAAATCTGATGAAATTCGAGCAAGGGGTTGCCTTCCAGAGAGACATCAGAGATTTTTGTCTGGGTCAGAAACATGTTCTCTTTTGATATGGTCGGATCTTTCCTTGATGGAGTCTCCATGTTCCTCCATAGCATAAAACTGTTGGTACCTTTCCTCGGGATCTCCTTAGGAACAATGACGACCGGTGTATGTAGTACAGCCACCTAGCACTGTTGTTTGGTTAGCAGTGTGTCTTCTGCTCAGCCACCTAGCACTGTTGTTTGGTTAGCAGTGTCTTTAGTACAGCCACCTAGCACTGTTGTTTGGTTAGCAGTGTGTCTGTAGTACAGCCACCTAGCACTGTTGTTTGGTTAACAGTGTTTCTATGTAAACTAGAAACCATATATTTTGACTGTTGTTTGGTTAGCAGTGGGTTTTAACAAAGCACATTTGAGAACAGGCTACCTAAATTCTATCAGCATATTTTGGTTTGCACTACGGCACCTAGCACTGTTGTTTGGTTAGCAGTGTGTCTGTAGTAATACACTGGATCACTGCTACTCTAACTTCCACGATGCATAGCAAAGCCCTCCCCCGCCATCCTGTTTTGGCAAAGCAGTGTGTCCATCCTGGCACCTAGCACTGTTCTTTGCAGAAACTCAAACAGGATGTACCAGGCACTAGCCCCTTTGCTGGTTTGAGCAGTGTTTCTTTAGTACAGCCACCTAGCACTGTTGTTTGGTTAGCGGAGGGATTTCGGTCAGCCTTGTCAGGCATGTAGCACTCTTTTGGTTAGCAGTACCTTCCCCCTCTCTCCGTCATCCTACACTGTTGTTTGTTACTGTGTTTCAGAGCACAGCCACCTAGCATTCCTGTTTGGATTATCTCCAATGTTTCTGTAGCACAGACAGACTGCACATTTTGTTACCAGAACAAACTAAAAAGTTCTTCCTAGCAGAACTTGAGGAGAAACATTCCATTCTGGAGAAGGTATAAAAACGGTGAACAATCCAGCTACGAACTGTTTGGTACCATTTTGCCTCTGGTTAGGCCCGTGACACTCATGGGAGTGTGGCTTTTTCAGGTCGAATCAGTATTTTGTTATTAATTATTTATTTATTTTACTTAAGGGTCCTAGACAGCTGCCCTGGAGAAATGATTCAACCTGATTATATAGTGTCCCGTCTCTTGACAACAAGGTAGATGAAATTCGAGCAAGGGGTTGCCTTCCAGAGAGACATCAGAGATTGTAACATTCTCTGTTTCACGGAAACATGGCTCTCTCATGATATGTTGTCGGAATCTGTTCAGCCACCCGGCTTCTCCATGCATTGCGCCGATAGAGATAAACTCCTCTCTGGGAAGAGGAAGGGCGGGGGTGTATGCTTCATGATTAACGACTCATGCTGTAATCATAACAACATACAGGAACTCAAGTCCTTCTGCTCACCCGACCCAGAATTCCGTACAATCAAATGCCGTCCATATTATCACCTAAGAGAATTCAGTTATCGTCACAGCTATATACATTCCCCCTCAAGCCGACACCAAGACGGCCCTCGCGGAACTTCACTGAACTCTATGTAAACTAGAAACCATATATCTTGAGGCTGTGTTTATTGTAGCTGGGGATTTTAACAAAGCACATTTGAGAACAAGGCTACCTAAATTCTATCAGCATATTGATTGCACTACGCGCCGGGGGTAATACACTGGATCACTGCTACTCTAACTTCCACGATGCATACAAAGCCCTCCCCCGCCATCCTTTTGGCAAATCCAACCACGACGCCATCCTGTTCCTACCGTCTTATAGGCAGAAACTCAAACAGGATGTACCAGTGACTAGACCCATTCAACGCTGGTTTGACCAATTGGAATCCACGCTTCAAGATTGTTTGATCATGCGGACCGGGATATGTTCCGGTCAGCCTTGTCAGGATGTTGCCCTCTTTGGGTACAGCGAGTACCTTCCCCCTCTCTCCGTATCCTACAACTAGGCTGCTGTGGTCAGAGAGGTCGTACATTCCTGAAGGAGATTATCTCCCCATGGCCACACAGTATAGAGACAGACTGAATTTTCATAGAGAACAAAGGAATTTCTTCCACCTCACAGAACTTGAGGTCCGAAGAACATTTATGTTCTGGAGAAGGTATAAAAATCGGTGAAGAATCCAGCTACGAACTGTTTGGTACCATTTTGTGACACTCATGGGAGTGTGGCTTTTCAGCATTTAGAACAGTGGAGTATGTATAAAAACGTGAAGAACAACTAGAACTGTTTGGTACCATTTTGTGACACTCATGGGAGTGTGGCTTTTTCAGGTCGAATCAGTATTTTGTTATTAATTATTTATTTATTTTTAGGGTCCTAGACAGCTGCCTGGAGAAATGCTGATTCAACCTGATTCAGCTTCCCACTTTCCTGTTGTTCTTCCACAGTTCCGTAGCTTCCCACTTTCCTGTTGTCCTTCCACAGTTCCATAGCTTCCCACTTTCCTGTTGTCCTTCCACAGTTCCATAGCTTCCCACTTTCCTGTTGTCCTTCCACAGTTCCGCAGCTTCCCACTTTCCTGTTGTCCTTCCACGACTTCCGTAGCTTACCACTTTCCTGTTGTTCTTCCACAGTTCCGTAGCTTCCCACTTTCCTGTTGTCCTTTAAAAGTTCCGTAGCTTCCCACTTTCCTGTTGTCCTTCAACAGTTCCGTATGCTTCCCACTTTCCTGTTGTCCTTCCACAGTTGCAGCTTACTTTCCTGTATGTTCCGTAGCTTCCCACTTCCATAGACTTCCACAGTTTCCCACTTCTTCCCAGTCCCTTTCCTGTTGTCCTTCAACAGTTCCGTAGAACTTTCCAGTTGTCCTTCAACTAGAACAGTTCAGTAGTTCCCACTTTCCTGTTGTCCTTCCACAGCTTCCCACTTTCCTGTTGTTCTTCCACGGTTCCGTAGCTTCCCACTTTCCTGTTGTTCTTCCACGGTTCCGTAGCTTCCCACTTTCCTGTTGTCCTTCCACGGTTCCGTAGCTTCCCACTTTCCTGTTGTCCTTCCACAGTTCCGTAGCTTCCCACTTTCCTGTTGTTCTTCCACGGTTCCGTAGCTTCCCACTTTCCTGTTGTCCTTCCACAGTTCCGTAGCTTCCCACTTTCCTGTTGTCCTTCCACAGCTTCCCACTTTCCTGTTGTTCTTCCACGGTTCCGTAGCTTCCCACTTTCCTGTTGTTCTTCCACGGTTCCGTAGCTTCTCACTTTCCTGTTGTCCTCCTGGACTGCATTAGCCAGCTGTCACTCATCATAGCGAACAGGACACCACCCAACCCAAATAAAACCCACCAAGTTCTTGGTCAACCCCCACCAAGTCTAGTGTTGATCTGGACCAGGACTACTCTATATGACAATGTCCTGGTTCAATCTGTCATTCATCATAGGAGGTGATTGTTGACTACAGGAAAAGGAGGACCGAGCATCCCCCCATCAGTGGGGCTGTAGTGGGACAGGTTGAGAGCTTCATATTCCCCCATCGGTGGGGCTGTAGTGGGACAGGTTGAGAGCTTCATATTCCCCCATCGGTGGGGCTGTAGTGGGACAGGTTGAGAGCTTCCATATTCCCCCATCGGTGGGGCTGTAGTGGGACAGGTTGAGAGCTCCCATATTCCTTGGCGTTCACGTCACCAACAAACTAACATGGTCCAAGCACACCAAGACAGTTGTGAAGAGGGCATGATAAAACCTATTCCCCCTCAAGAGACTGAAAAGATTTGCCATGAGTCCTCGGATCCTCAAATGGTTTTACAGCTGCACCATTGAGAGCATCCTGACAGGTTGCATCACTGCCTGGTATGGCAACTGCTCGGCCTCCGACCACAAGGCACTACAGAGTGTAGTGCATACGGCCCAGTACAAGCTTCCTGCCATCCAGGACCTCTATACCAGGTGGTGTCAGAGGAAGGCCCTAAAAAATTGTGAAAACGCCAGCTACCCAGGTAGACTGTTTTCGCTGCTAAAACATGGCAAGCAGTACCAGAGCGCCAAGCCTAGGACCAAAAGGCATCTCAACAGCTTCTACCCCCAAGCCATAAGACTCCTGAACAGCTAATCAAATGGCTACACAGTCCAGTTTTAATTTCCCCAGTAACAGTAAGGTCGAGGCAGATTAGGCAGGGCTCCAAATTCAGCCATTTGACTCTCTCTGAGATCGAAGCAAGTTATTTGCCCTGTCAAGCTCCTCTTGTGCTTATTCCAGGCCATTCCGTACAGACCACAGAGTGCTGGAGAACAGGGATTCGGATTGGTTGCCAATTTCTTTTTTTTAAGCCTGTGATTGTTTCTGTCGATTTAAAATAAAAACTTGACAGGGCTGGATGAGAGAAAATAACAAGATGCATCCTGTCTGAGCCTTTACTTCTGGGTATTGTTTACAAGAGCAAGTCGTGCCATGGGAACAGGGCGGGTACAGAGTGGGTACAGAGTGGGTACAGGGTGGGTACAGGGTGGGTACAGGGTGGGAACAGGGTGGGAACAGGGTGGGTACAGGGTGGGTACAGGGTGGGTCCAGGGCGGGTACAGGGTGGGTACAGGGCTGGAACAGAGTGGGTACATGGTGGGTACAGGGTGGGTACAGGGCGGGTACAGGGTGGGTACAGGGTGGGTACAGGGTGGGTACAGGGTGGGTACAGGGCTGGAACAGAGTGGGTACATGGTGGGTACATGGTGGGTACAGGGTGGGTACAGGGCGGGTACAGGGCTGGAACAGAGTGGGTACAGGGTGGGTACAGGGTGGGTACAGGGTGGGTACAGGGTGGGTACAGGGCGGGTACAGGGCGGGTACAGGGCAGGAACAGGGGGAGTACAGGGTGGGTACAGGGTGGGTACAGGGTGGGTACAGGGCGGGTACAGGGCAGGAACAGGGGGAGTACAGGGTGGGTACAGGGTGGGTACAGGGTGGGTACAGGGTGGGTACAGGGTGGGTACAGGGTGGGTACAGGGCAGGAACAGGGCGGGTACAGGGCGGGTACAGGGTGGGTACAAGGTGGGTACAGGCCAGGAACAGGGCGGGTACAGGGTGGGTACAGGGTGGGTACATGGCGGGTACTGGGCGGGTACATGGGGGTACAGGTACAGGGCAGGAACAGAGTGGGTACAGGGCAGGAACAGGGTGGGAACAGGGTGTGTACAGGGTGGGTACAGGGTGGGTACAGGGTGGGAACAGGGCAGGTACAGGGTGGGTACAGGGTGGGAACAGGGTGGGAACAGGGTGGGTACTGGGCGGGTACATGGCGGGTACTGGGCGGGTACAGGGAGGTACATGTACAGGGCAGGTACAGAGTGGGTACTGGGCAGGAACAGGGCGGGTACAGGGCAGGTACAGGGCGGGTACAGGGCGGGTACAGAGCGGGTACAGGGCGGGTACTTTTTTAGAACAACTATGTACACTAATTGGTGATGCCATTTAGCCTGTACTGGCTGGCTGACTGGTGGGCTGGCTGACTGGTGGGCTGGCTGGTGGGCTGGCTGGCTGGTGGGCTGGCTGGCTGACTGGTGGGCTGGCTGGTGGGCTGGCTGGCTGGCTGGTGGGCTGACTGGTGGGCTGGCTGGCTGACTGGTGGGCTGGCTGACTGGTGGGCTGGCTGACTGGTGGGCTGGCTGACTGGTGGGCTGGTGGGCTGGCTGACTGGTGGGCTGGCTGCGTTCTTTCCACTGAGATGTCATGGCAGTGACTCACCATTACAGCGATGCATGGTGATGGTCACTTAGTTTGTTTACGTGCTACAGAGGTTAAACAGACTGAATGATGAGTAAACAGGACAGAGAGCAGAGCTCTGGAAGGAACACAGAGACACAGAGACACAGAGAGTAGAGTTCTGGAAGGAACACAGAGACACAGAGACACAGAGACACAGAGACACAGAGAGTAGAGGTCTGGAAGGAACACAGAGACACAGAGAGTAGAGGTCTGGAAGGAACACAGAGACACAGAGACACAGAGGGTAGAGGTCTGGAAGGAGCACAGAGACACAGAGACACAGAGACACAGAGGGTAGAGGTCTGGAAGGAGCACAGAGGCACAGAGACACAGAGAGACTGGCTAATAGTACAAGCTTAGTTAGAAGGTAGAGAGGGATTACTCTGCAAAGAAGGCCAACTGCAAGACACTGATGCAGGAATGTAAAATATGTCTCTCTCTCTCATCCACATAGCTCTATAATGACTTGCATTGCTACGGCTGGGGTGATCCAGGGAGAGAGTTTCTCAGGCCAGGCTGCAGTGCATACAAAGACCTTTCTATCACTGGATAAAAGGTGTCATACAGGGGACATTAAGGGGACATTAAGGGGACATTAAGGGGACATTAAGTTGATGGGGCAGTAGTTACATGGGGAGGGTAGTTGTAGCATTTCAGTTGACTGAGGAGAATATATATTATTATCTAACATTAAGTTGATGGGGCAGTAGTTACATGGGGAGGGTAGTTGTAGCATTTCAGTTGACTGAGGAGAATATATATTATTATCTAACATTAAGTTGATGGGGCAGTAGTTACATGGGGAGGGTAGTTGTAGCATTTCAGTTGACTGAGGAGAATATATATTATTATCTGACATTAAGTTGATGGGGCAGTAGTTACATGGGGAGGGTAGTTGTAGCATTTCAGTTGACTGAGGAGAATATATATTATTATCTAACATTAAGTTGATGAGGCAGTAGTTACATGGGGAGGGTAGTTGTAGCATTTCAGTTGACTGAGGAGAATATATATTATTATCTAACATTAAGTTGATGGGGCAGTAGTTACATGGGGAGGGTAGTTGTAGCATTTCAGTTGACTGAGGAGAATATATATATTATTATCTAACATTAAGTTGATGGGGCAGTAGTTACATGGGGAGGGTAGTTGTAGCATTTCAGTTGACTGAGGAGAATATATATTATTATCTGACATTAAGTTGATGGGGCAGTAGTTACATGGGGAGGGTAGTTGTAGCATTTCAGTTGACTGAGGAGAATATATATTATTATCTAACATTAAGTTGATGGGGCAGTAGTTACATGGGGAGGGTAGTTGTAGCATTTCAGTTGACTGAGGAGAATATATATTATTATCTGACATTAAGTTGATGGGGCAGTAGTTACATGGGGAGGGTAGTTGTAGCATTTCAGTTGACTGAGGAGAATATATATTATTATCTGACATTAAGTTGATGGGGCAGTAGTTACATGGGGAGGGTAGTTGTAGCATTTCAGTTGACTGAGGAGAATATATATTATTATCTGACATTAAGTTGATGGGGCAGTAGTTACATGGGGAGGGTAGTTGTAGCATTTCAGTTGACTGAGGAGAATATATATTATTATCTGACATTAAGTTGATGGGGCAGTAGTTACATGGGGAGGGTAGTTGTAGCATTTCAGTTGACTGAGGAGAATATATATTATTATCTGACATTAAGTTGATGGGGCAGTAGTTACATGGGGAGGGTAGTTGTAGCATTTCAGTTGACTGAGGAGAATATATATTATTATCTAACATTAAGTTGATGGGGCAGTAGTTACATGGGGAGGGTAGTTGTAGCATTTCAGTTGACTGAGGAGAATATATATTATTATCTAACATTAAGTTGATGGGGCAGTAGTTACATGGGGAGGGTAGTTGTAGCATTTCAGTTGACTGAGGAGAATATATATTATTATCTGACATTAAGTTGATGGGGCAGTAGTTACATGGGGAGGGTAGTTGTAGCATTTCAGTTGACTGAGGAGAATATATATTATTATCTGACATTAAGTTGATGGGGCAGTAGTTACATGGGGAGGGTAGTTGTAGCATTTCAGTTGACTGAGGAGAATATATATTATTATCTGACATTAAGTTGATGGGGCAGTAGTTACATGGGGAGGGTAGTTGTAGCATTTCAGTTGACTGAGGAGAATATATATTATTATCTGACATTAAGTTGATGGGGCAGTAGTTACATGGGGAGGGTAGTTGTAGCATTTCAGTTGACTGAGGAGAATATATATTATTATCTGACATTAAGTTGATGGGGCAGTAGTTACATGGGGAGGGTAGTTGTAGCATTTCAGTTGACTGAGGAGAATATATATTATTATCTGACATTAAGTTGATGGGGCAGTAGTTACATGGGGAGGGTAGTTGTAGCATTTCAGTTGACTGAGGAGAATATATATTATTATCTAACATTAAGTTGATGGGGCAGTAGTTACATGGGGAGGGTAGTTGTAGCATTTCAGTTGACTGAGGAGAATATATATTATTATCTGACATTAAGTTGATGGGGCAGTAGTTACATGGGGAGGGTAGTTGTGTAACATTTCACTTGATAGAGGAGAATGATGTGGCTATTCTCAATCTGATGGTGAAAGACTGTTTAGGATGAGGTGAGATCATGAATGTTTCTACGGTAGAGAATTGGAGGAAAACAGTACTACTCTTAATCTGTCACTTTTAGCCCTGGGTCATTGCCTTTGATCCAGTCTGTCTCTTTTATTAGTAAATATTTATTTTACTAGCTCATTGTATGTGTTGCGGGTGTAGGGTGTTAGCCCTACACAGAATCTCCAACCTGCAAGACCAGGGTTGCTTGATCTCCCTCCTACCGTCCGACCTGTCCCGTTTGGTTGCACCTGCCAGGGGTATATACCCCTCGGGCCTAACTCTAATGGTTATTGGCTTCTTGCTCTAGATGCCTAATATGTTTTGACAAGGTAACAGATGACCCCTAACTTCACCTGTGAAGTGGAGCCTTAGAGGGGTCAACTAAGGTCTCCAGTCTCACTACACTCTTAGAAAAACAGTGCTATCTAGAATGTAAAAGTAATTCTCTGGTGTCCCCATAGGAGAATCCTTTGAAGAACCCTTTATGGTTCCAGGTAGAACCCTTTATGGTTCCAAGTAGAACTCTTTTGGGTTCCATCTTGAACACATTCTACAGAGTTTCCATACCAAGCGGTGATGCAGCCAGCAGAGATACTTTCAATGGTGCAGCTGCAGAACTTTGAGGATCTGAGGGTCCATGCCAAATCTTTTCAGAGTGGGAAGAGGCGTTATCGTGCCCTCTTCACAACTGTGATGTGGACACAGAGGAAATTGAAGCTCTCGACCCGCTCCACTACAGCCCCCGGGGATGTGAATGGGGGCTTGCTCGGGCCACCTTTTCCTGTAGTCCATGATTCGCTCCTTCGTCTTGCTGACGTTGAGGTATAAGTTGTTGTCCTGGAACCACACTGCCAGGTCTCTGACCCCCTCCCTTTAGGCTGTCTGCAAATGTAATGATGGTGTTGGAGTCGTGCGCAGCCACTCAGTCGTGGTTGAGAAGGGAGTACAGGAGAGGACTAAGAACAAACCCCTGAGGGGCACCCGTTTTGAGGGTCAGTGTGGCAGATGTGTTGTTACCTACCCTCACCACCTGGGGGCGGCCCGTCAGCAAGTCCAGGATCCAGTTGCAGAGGGAGGTGTTTAGTCCTAGTGTCCTTAGCTTCGTGATGAGCTTGGATGGCACTATGTTGTTGAACGCTGAGCTGTAGTGAATGAACAGCATTCTAACATATGTGTTCCTTTTGTCCAGGTGGGAAAGGGCAGTGTGGAGATTGCTTCATCTGTGTATCTGTTGGGGACGGTATTATGAATTTGAGTAGGTCCAGAGTCTCTGGGATGACGGTGTCGATGTGGGCCATGACCAGCCTTTCAAAGCACTTCATGGCTACAGATGTGAGGGCTACGAGACAATAGTCATTTAGACAGGTTACCTTGGCATTTGTGGGCACAGGGTCTATGGTGGTCTGCTTGAAACATGTTGGTATTACAGGTCAGTAAATCGGTATTAAAACAGATGTTGTAAACAGTTACTAAGTAGCACACAGAAGAGTATCTTGTCCTCACGAATGAGGAAATGATCATAACATGTCATTTGTTTTTAACATTAACGATGCCTTCGTTCATCCGTCTGCTAGATTTCAACACCAAGCTAAAGGAGACCAGTATTTTGGTCTGTTGTCAATGCGTTTTACTTACACTTTATTCAATGTTTTTATGATGTGACAGTTATTATATAAGAGGAAACTGTGATTGTTTCCCAAATGGCAACCTGTTCCCTATATAGTGCATTGCTGCTTTTGACTTTTTTAAAATTTTTAGCTCTATGAGCCCTGGGCGCTGGTCAAACATAGTGCACTATGTAGAGAATAGGGTGCAATTTGGGACGAACACCAGCTGAAACTGGGTGCAAATCCTCACAGAGTAAAATGTTGACGTTAATGATGATCAATGTAGTCAAAGTGCATGGCCCATTTCTACAGCGTGAAGATCACTGTTGGTTTTTTCCCACATTCCATATTTTCTATTACTCTTTGAAAAAGACAGCTTTCAACACAGTTTGCATTGGATATGTTGCAACACATCAAATGCAGTATCCTTTGTACGTCACGTCAGCAGGAGTTGGACTCAATTCAGGTTTCAAAAAGTAGGTGAGGACTTTAATAGACCCGTCAGTATAGTTATAACTTACACTAATTACCATGTGTGCACCCGACCTTATAGTATGTAAGACATGTACACTACAGTAGAGCACACCCTAAGAAACCCTGCATATAAGGTTGTGCTGCCAAATGGCACCCTATTCCCTATGTCGTAAACATATTTTGACCAGTTTCCTTAGGGAATTAGGGTGCCATTTGGGATGCAATCTAAGGTTAAGCACCTGAGGGTGTATGTCATTCACATGCGAGTGGGCTGTGACTCCTCAACCGTGACTGAAAGTGTTTTAGTTGACTGGTGACGCAGAGTCCCAGACAGTCTTGTTCTCTCTCAGTTAGGTAACAATCAAGGTGATAATGGACTGGAAACATACAACCAACAAAGAAATCACACCATACTTTAGGCTTATTACCTGAATCATCAGTATAATTTGAATTATATACCATTCAGATACTGTAGCTGAATTTGATTAACATTATTTAATGCAACCTAACAAATAGATATAGTAATACAGGACGTCCTTGTCTTAGACTTCTACACAATCTAATAAATGCCAAAAGTGATAGGAATTCTGTAGAAGAGCATGTCCCCCTGGTAACTTTTGGCCAATTAACAGATAACGGGGCCTGGTTTCAGGCTTTAGACTCAGAGAGCTCTCATAGTTCCCTGCTTTTTATACTCATAATACCCATCAAGACAAGATATCTATTACTGTACCAACAAGTAGGAGACTGTCTGTCCTGTCCACAATGTTAGGAGAAATAACCATAATAATCTGGGTCACAGAGGGAGAGCACAAAGCTTGTCGATGTTAAGACAAACATCTTCTTCTCGCTAATTCATGAACAAGTCATGTGTAGTTCAAGCAGACAGGATCTAATTCAGGTGAAAATTCATTGTGTGATATGTCACATAGACCCAATGGGTGATACTCAGTTAAATAATAATAATAAGAATAATATATGCCATTTAGCAGACGCTTTTATCCAAAGCGACTTACAGTCATGTGTAGTTCAAGCAGACAGGATCTAATTCAGGTGATAATTCATTGTGTGATATGTCACATAGACCCAATGGGTGATACTCAGTTAAATAATAATAATAATAATAATATATGCCATTTAGCAGACGCTTTTATCCAAAGCGACTTACAGTCATGTGTAGTTCAAGCAGACAGCATCTAATTCAGGTGATAATTCATTGTGTGATATGTCACATAGACCCAATGGGTGATACTCAGTTAAATAATAATAATAATAATAAGAATAATATATGCCATTTAGCAGACGCTTTTATCCAAAGCGACTTACAGTCATGTGTAGTTCAAGCAGACAGGATCTAATTCAGGTGATAATTCATTGTGTGATATGTCACATAGACCCAATGGGTGATACTCAGTTAAATAATAATAATAATAATAATATATGCCATTTAGCAGACGCTTTTATCCAAAGCGACTTACAGTCATGTGTAGTTCAAGCAGACAGGATCTAATTCAGGTGATAATTCATTGTGTGATATGTCACATAGACCCAATGGGTGATACTCAGTTAAATAATAATAATAATAATAATATATGCCATTTAGCAGACGCTTTTATCCAAAGCGGCTTACAGTCATGTGTGCATACATTCTACGTAAGGGTGGTCCCGGGAATCGAACCCACTACCCTGGCGTTACAAGCGCCATGCTCTACCAACTGAGCTACAGAAGGACCGTTAAACAATAGACTACAATAAGTAAAGTACTTCCTTCAGAAGTTACGCACCTAAAAAAAAAAAAAAAACTATACAGACGTAGTATCTTAACTTGAGCCAGTTTGCGACAGCAGGAAAATAATCCTGCAGCAACAAAAAGTGAATTGTGACAAATCAGATCTAACATTTTAAAGTGGAAATGACACACATCAGTAGCCTTTGTAGACCTCGATTACAATACAAGTTTGCATCTCCTGCCGGGCAGGAAAATTCTCAGCAACAAGAGAACCTACATCTGTACATGTGTATTCATTTATAATCATGAATCTACAATTATTCCAACAATCACAAAGGCGGTGATGCAGACAACAAAGCAAATGTGAACGTTCCATACTTCCATCAAATTAACTTCTAAAAAGTGCCGTTTTCAGCAAAACACATGCAAGAAAACAATACCAGCGTAACTTAGACAAGACTCTCAGATGGAAATGAAAAGCAGTTGTACAGGCTTTCTGCTTCATGTCCAGGCATCATTGTATAGGCCTAGGATGAGTCCCAAATAGCACCGTATTTCCTATATCCAAAAGTGGTGCACTAAAGAGGGAATAGGGTGCATTTTGCATGAATACCCTAGTCTACACACTGGTACCTTTCTCTTGGTAGAGAGGCCATCACATCACATGGCAATTGTGTTTTGTGGCGTCAGTCAATGAGTAAGTCAGTTCACCTTAAGAACTGGGAGTACAGCCAAGACCACTACTATCAGAGGAAGGACTGCAGAATAACAGCTGTGTGTGGTGATCCCTCCCTCCCTCCTTCCTCCCTCGTCATTCTATTCCTCTTTTTTCATTTCTCTATTTCGGTGTTAATTTTGCTGCCCTTGACAGGCACCTCAAACTCAAAATACGGGGGGGGCGAAGCTCTCCTCGCTTCTCTAGCAGACACTGCTGCTACTGGGTTTATCAGATGATCTACATCTCTGTGAAATAGGATTGTATCAGTATAATACTAGAGTTTGGTGCAAGTCTGTATAAAGGAGAGGCCTAATCTATCTGTTTGAATCAACAAAAAAAACATCTTGTAAAAGTGTTGCATTCGGTTTTCACCAGCTCCACAAGTGACAAACACAATATCCTGAACATGTACTGATAATAACCAAAATAATTTCCCCTAAATTATCTAACTTAAACATGAACTTCAGTGACAGAATGTGGTCAGTAATATCTTGAAAATATAATACCATGCCACTTCTATGACTGTGTTGTTTAGCAAAGGTCTGTCTAATAATAGTGGCCTTTCTCTCTGTCCCTATGACATGGTCACACTAAGTTCCATCTTGTGTTAAACTAGCCAACCGCCATTCATCTACAGAGAGAAAGAGAAAATTGTGTTTGGTGGCTTTTGGTTGTGTTTGTTGGCTGTTGAGTTGTGTTGGGTGGCTGTTGAGTTGTGTTGGGTGGCTGTTGAGTTGTGTTGGGTGGCTGTTGAGTTGTGTTGGGTGGCTGTTGAGTTGTGTTGGGTGGCTGTTGAGTTGTGTTGGGTGGCTGTTGGTTGTGTTTGTTGGCTGTTGAGTTGTGTTGGGTGGCTGTTGAGTTGTGTTGGGTGGCTGTTGAGTTGTGTTGGGTGGCTGTTGAGTTGTGTTGGGTGGCTGTTGAGTTGTGTTGGGTGGCTGTTGAGTTGTGTTGGGTGGCTGTTGAGTTGTGTTGGGTGGCTGTTGGTTGTTCCGGTGGCTGTTGGCTGTTCCGGTGGCTGCTGGCTGTTCCGGTGGCTGCTGGTTGTCCAGGTGACTGCGCAGGCGCCTTTATCTTTCCAACAGTGTGTGACTAAGCAGGTGGTTTGAGGACAGGGTGATTTAGTGGTGCATGTCTGTTAAAACGAAGGGCAGATGAGAACCAGGGCAGTTCAGCAACATTCTTTGGGAGGTAGGGCTAGAGAGCAGACAGGGAAGATAAGGTCGTCTGCAGAGTAAAGAATGGTATCAAGGAACAAGCCAACATTCTACATTCTACAGGCCAACTGACTTACTCACCTTGTTTCACCCTGCCGTAGGCATTCTGACTGTCAACATTATTAGATAACATTATACTCTTCACCTGAGCCTTAAATAGACCTTAACCAAACGCCACAGAGTATGTGATGCAGACAAGTGACAGACATGCTAATTATCAAGCGCAGGCAAGGCAGGGGTACACTGACCGACTGCTTAACTTGTGCCAGATGAGATTTAGCTGGTGCTCAGAGGCTGTTAAAAGAAAAAGCATGTGTGGAACAGAAAAGAATGGGATGGTAGAGGAGTGACAATATGGCTTTGCAATGCTTTCCATTGATACAATACAGATTCTGTAAATGTTATTACTGCATTTATGAAATTAAGCAGGTAGCTAAATGTCCACGGAGGTCCTGGTGTTTTTCCTGCCTGTTCTCTAGTCCTGGTGTTGTCCCTGTAGATTAAACCTGTCTCTCTGTTCTCTGGTCCTGGTGTTGTCCATGTAGATTAAACCTGGTCCTGGTGTTGTCCCTGTAGATTAAACCTGTCTGTCTCTGGTCTCTGGTGTTTTTCCTGACTGTTTTCTGGTCCTGGTGTTGTCCCTGTAGATTAAACCTGTCTCTCTGTTCTCTGGTCCTGGTGTTGTCCCTGTAGATTAAACCTGTCTTTCTGTTCTCTGGTCCTGGTGTTGTCCCTGTAGATTAAACCTGTCTCTCTGTTCTCTGGTCCTGGTGTTGTCCCTGTAGATTAAACCTGTCTTTCTGTTCTCTGGTCCTGGTGTTGTCCCTGTAGATTAAACCTGTCTTTCTGTTCTCTGGTCCTGGTGTTGTCCCTGTAGAATAAGCCTGTCATAGGCCTGTCTGTCTATGGGCTGTGTTGGCCATGAGGCGGCAGAGACACCCAGCTGTGTAATTTTCCTGTGTGGTAGAACCATCATTACAGTCTTGTCAGAAAGATTACCACCAGACTCACCAAATCACATGCTGCCTGGCTGCTGACTGTCTGGCTGCCGGCTGTGTGGCTGTGTGGCTGTCTGGCTGCCTGGCTGCTGACTGTGTGGCTGTCTGGCTGTGTGGCTGTGTGGCTGCTGACTGTCTGGCTGCTGACTGTCTGGCTGCTGACTCTGGCAGCGTGGCTGTGTGGCTGTCTGGCTGTGTGGCAGTCTGGCTGCCTGTTTAGCCTGGCTGTCTAGCTGCTGACTGTCTGGCTGCCGAATGTCTCTGGATACCATTGATGTTCAGACAATCAGTTACTTAACAGGAATGACTGACAGGCTGCATGCTGTGATACCCTCCTGTGTTGACAAACATAGGTCAAATGTAGGGAACTAAAGTAGCCAGAGGGTGTCATTTGGGACTGAAATCATACATCTCTTTGAGATTTGACATGAGGTTTTTGGGTGAGCGGGGTGACTGAGTAGAAAAAGGGTTTATCTTAAAAATCTCCCCACCTGGTTCTCAGTTGTGCAAAAATAAATAGTTAATCCATGAAGTGCTCATAAACCAAGTGTTTTTGTTATGTTTTCATGTTTCACCTCTCCTTTAAGGCAGGTTGTATTATGTTTTCATGTATCACCTCCCCTTTAAGGCAGGTTGTATTATGTTTTCATGTATCACCTCCCCTTTAAGGCAGGTTGTATTATGTTTTCATGTATCACCTCCCCTTTAAGGCAGGTTGTATTATGTTTTCATGTATCACCTCCCCTTTAAGGCAGGTTGTATTATGTTTTCATGTATCACCTCCCCTTTAAGGCAGGTTGTATTATGTTTTCATGTATCATCTCCCTTTTAAGGCAGGTTGTATTATGTTTTCATGTATCACCTCCCCTTTAAGGCAGGTTGTATTATGTTTTCATGTATCATCTCCCTTTTAAGGCAGGTTGTATTATGTTTTCATGTATCACCTCCCTTTAAGGCAGGTTGTATTATGTTTTCATGTATCACCTCCCCTTTAAGGCAGGTTGTATTATGTTTTCATGTATCACCTCCCCTTTAAGGCAGGTTGTGTTATGTTTTCATGTATCACCTCCCCTTTAAGGCAGGTTGTATTATGTTTTCATGTATCACCTCCCCTTTAAGGCAGGTTGTATTATGTTTTCATGTATCACCTCCCCTTTAAGGCAGGTTGTATTATGTTTTCATGTATCATCTCCCTTTTAAGGCAGGTTGTGTTATGTTTTCATGTATCACCTCCCCTTTAAGGCAGGTTGTATTATGTTTTCATGTATCATCTCCCTTTTAAGGCAGGTTGTATTATGTTTTCATGTATCACCTCCCCTTTAAGGCAGGTTGTATTATGTTTTCATGTATCATCTCCCTTTTAAGGCAGGTTGTATTATGTTTTCATGTATCACCTCCCCTTTAAGGCAGGTTGTGTTATGTTTTCATGTATCACCTCCTCTTTAAGGCAGGTTGTGTTATGTTTTCATGTATCACCTCCCCTTTAAGACAGGTTGTGTTATGTTTTCATGTATCACCTCCTCTTTAAGGCAGGTTGTGTTATGTTTTCATGTATCACCTCCCTTTAAGGCAGGTTGTATTATGTTTTCATGTATCACCTCCTTTTAAGGCAGGTTGTGTTATGTTTTCATGTATCACCTCCCCTTTAAGGCAGGTTGTATTATGTTTTCATGTATCACCTCCCCTTTAAGGCAGGTTGTATTATGTTTTCATGTATCACCTCCCTTTAAGGCAGGTTGTATTATGTTTTCAATGTATGTTTTCACCTCCCCTTTAAGGCAGGTTGTATTATGTTTTTGTATCAGGTTGTGTTATATTTTCATGTATCACCTCCCCTTTAAGGCAGGTTGTATTATGTTTTCATGTATCATCTCCCTTTTAAGGCAGGTTGTATTATGTTTTCATGTATCACCTCCCCTTTAAGGCAGGTTGTGTTATGTTTTCATGTATCACCTCCCCTTTAAGACAGGTTGTGTTATGTTTTCATGTATCACCTCCCCTTTAAGACAGGTTGTGTTATGTTTTCATGTATCACCTCCCCTTTAAGACAGGTTGTGTTATGTTTTCATGTATCACCTCCCTTTAAGACAGGTTGTGTTATGTTTTCATGTATCACCTCCCCTTTAAGACAGGTTGTGTTATGTTTTCATGTATCACCTCCCCTTTAAGACAGGTTGTGTTATGTTTTCATGTATCACCTCCCCTTTAAGACAGGTTGTGTTATGTTTTCATGTATCACCTCCCCTTTAAGGCAGGTTGTGTTATGTTTTCATGTATCACCTCCCCTTTAAGACAGGTTGTGTTATGTTTTCATGTATCACCCCCTTTAAGGCGGGTTGTCATCACGTGTAAGGTTGATTGGAATTACGCACTTCAGATTACGCAATGTTGTGCGTGTCTGTGCAATGGCGCTCAGAAAGTTCATCCAAGCAGCTAGTCTCCCTGGCACTCAACCCATATTTAGTTACATATTAGATTAACTTTAATTTGTATACATGTATCAATTCATTTAGTATTTATCAATTCATTCAAACTTGGTCTTCAGAACTTGGTGCTCTAATAAATTACTTAAGTCCACATTCTACAATTGCATTGGCAGTAAAATACGCTTATGCAATGTTAAAAACCAGCAGCATGATCACATCTATTTCCCCGGTTATGATCAAATGTCAACATGATAAGAGGGTCTTGCCCTCTGTTTGGTGTTTTAATCGCTCAACAAAATCTGCACAGCCGCATACTATTTTGCTAGAATTCATCTGGACAATTTGATAGCATGTCGGCAATTCTCTCCTTCTTTAAAAGGTTCAATATGCGCAAATAACGCTGCCGGTGTGAAAAGGTGATGACGCAAAATCTCTATATCGAAGTCAGCCAACCAGGAGAGGACGTGCGCAGGACAAGTAGCGATGAATTGTTAAGAGATATTTCAGAGATAATTGGCCACGTAGGCAGAACTGAAAGACAGCTAGCTGTCACCATGCTTGAGTCCCAAAGGACAACTTATTCCCTATATCTTGCAATACTTTTGACCAGCTCTGGTCAAAAGTAGTTCACTACATAGGGAGTATAATGCCATTTGGGACACGGTTCCTTATCTTCCCACAGCATCGGAGAGCTCTGTCGATGGTTCACACAAACATGTCAGGAGATTGGCAGGATTCCAGAGCACGACAGGCATGCTAGTTACACTCTACAGAGAGGGTCGGGAGAGGTAAAGGAACTAGCTACAGTACATTCCCTATCACTAGGAGTCTGTGAATATGCACACTGAAGCACTGTCCTGGCACAACCAGAGTATGGAATCATTCAATGAAATGTGTAAAAGGTACAGATGAAGTGAAATGTAACTAAAGCAAAGTGGAGGAGCAGGTTAGGGAGACAGGTACTGTAAATATACACTGTCTGGAGGAGCAGGTTAGGGAGACAGGTACTGTAAATATACACTGTCTGGAGGAGCAGGTTAGGGAGACAGGTACTGTAAATATACACTGTCTGGAGGAGCAGGTTAGGGAGACAGGTACTGTAAATATACACTGTCTGGAGGAGCAGGTTAGGGAGACCGGTACTGTAAATATACACTGTCTGGAGGAGCAGGTGAGAGAGACAGGTACTGTAAATATACACTGTCTGGAGGAGCAGGTTAGGGAGACCGGTACTGTAAATATACACTGTCTGGAGGAGCAGGTTAGGGAGACAGGTACTGTAAATATACACTGTCTGGAGGAGCAGGTTAGGGAGACCGGTACTGTAAATATACACTGTCTGGAGGAGCAGGTTAGGGAGACAGGTACTGTAAATATACACTGTCTGGAGGAGCAGGTTAGGGAGACAGGTACTGTAAATATACACTGTCTGGAGGAGCAGGTTAGGGAGACCGGTACTGTAAATATACACTGTCTGGAGGAGCAGGTTAGGGAGACAGGTACTGTAAATATACACTGTCTGGAGGAGCAGGTTAGGGAGACCGGTACTGTAAATATACACTGTCTGGAGGAGCAGGTTAGGGAGACAGGTACTGTAAATATACACTGTCTGGAGGAGCAGGTTAGGGAGACAGGTACTGTAAATATACACTGTCTGGAGGAGCAGGTTAGGGAGACAGGTACTGTAAATATACACTGTCTGGAGGAGCAGGTTAGGGAGACAGGTACTGTAAATATACACTGTCTGGAGGAGCAGGTTAGGGAGACAGGTACTGTAAATATACACTGTCTGGAGGAGCAGGTTAGGGAGACCGGTACTGTAAATATACACTGTCTGGAGGAGCAGGTTAGGGAGACCGGTACTGTAAATATACACTGTCTGGAGGAGCAGGTTAGGGAGACCGGTACTGTAAATATACACTGTCTGGAGGAGCAGGTTAGGGAGACAGGTACTGTAAATATACACTGTCTGGAGGAGCAGGTTAGGGAGACAGGTACTGTAAATATACACTGTCTGGAGGAGCAGGTTAGGGAGACAGGTACTGTAAATATACACTGTCTGGAGGAGCAATTGAGAGAGCCAGGTACTGTAAATATACACTGTCTGGAGGAGCAGGTTAGGGAGACAGGTACTGTAAATATACACTGTCTGGAGGAGCAGGTGAGAGCCAGGTACTGTAAATATACACTGTCTAGAGGAGCAGGTTAGGAGACCGGTACTGTAAATATACACTGTCTGGAGGAGCAGGTGAGAGAGCCAGGTACTGTAAATATACACTGTCTGGAGGAGCAGGTGAGAGAGCCAGGTACTGTAAATATACACTGTCTGGAGGAGCAGGTTAGGGAGACAGGTACTGTAAATATACACTGTCTAGAGGAGCAGGTTAGGGAGACAGGTACTGTAAATATACACTGTCTGGAGGAGCAGGTGAGAGAGCCAGGTACTGTAAATATACACTGTCTGGAGGAGCAGGTGAGAGAGCCAGGTACTGTAAATATACACTGTCTGGAGGAGCAGGTGAGAGAGCCAGGTACTGTAAATATACACTGTCTGGAGGAGCAGGTTAGGGAGACAGGTACTGTAAATATACACTGTCTAGAGGAGCAGGTTAGGGAGACAGGTACTGTAAATATACACTGTCTGGAGGAGCAGGTTAGGGAGCCAGGTACTGTAAATATACACTGTCTGGAGGAGCAGGTTAGGGAGACCGGTACTGTAAATATACACTGTCTGGAGGAGCAGGTTAGTTAGGGAGACAGGTACTGTAAATATACACTGTCTGGAGGAGCAGGTTAGGGAGAGGTACTGTAAATATACACTGTCTGGAGGACAGGTTGTACTGTAAATATACACTGTCTGGAGGAGCAGGTTAGGGAGACAGGTACTGTAAAACTGTCTGGAGGAGCAGGTTACACTGTCTACACTGTCTGGAGGAGCAGGTTAGGGAGACAGGTACTGTAAATATACACTGTCTGGAGGAGCAGGTTAGGGAGACAGGTACTGTAAATATACACTGTCTGGAGGAGCAGGTTAGGGAGACAGGTACTGTAAATATACACTGTCTGGAGGAGCAGGTTAGGGAGACCAGGTACTGTAAATATACACTGTCTGGAGGAGCAGGTTAGGGAGACAGGTACTGTAAATATACACTGTCTGGAGGAGCAGGTTAGGGAGACAGGTACTGTAAATATACACTGTCTGGAGGAGCAGGTTAGGGAGACAGGTACTGTAAATATACACTGTCTGGAGGAGCAGGTTAGGGAGACAGGTACTGTAAATATACACTGTCTGGAGGAGCAGGTTAGGGAGCCAGGTACTGTAAATATACTGTCTGTCAGGTTAGGGAGCCAGGTACTGTAAATATACACTGTCTAGAGGAGCCAGGTACTGTAAATATACACTGTCTAGAGGAGCAGGTGAGAGAGCCAGGTACTGTAAATATACACTGTCTGGAGGAGCAGGTTAGGGAGACAGGTACTGTAAATATACACTGTCTGGAGGAGCAGGTTAGGGAGACAGGTACTGTAAATATACACTGTCTGGAGGAGCAGGTTAGGGAGACAGGTACTGTAAATATACACTGTCTGGAGGAGCAGGTTAGGGAGACAGGTACTGTAAATATACACTGTCTGGAGGAGCAGGTTAGGGAGACAGGTACTGTAAATATACACTGTCTGGAGGAGCAGGTTAGGAGACAGGTACTGTAAATATACACTGTCTGGAGGAGCAGGTTAGGGAGACAGGTACTGTAAATATACACTGTCTGGAGGAGCAGGTTAGGGAGACAGGTACTGTAAATATACACTGTCTGGAGGAGCAGGTTAGGGAGACAGGTACTGTAAATATACACTGTCTGGAGGAGCAGGTTAGGGAGACAGGTACTGTAAATATACACTGTCTGGAGGAGCAGGTTAGGGAGACAGGTACTGTAAATATACACTGTCTGGAGGAGCAGGTTAGGAGACAGGTACTGTAAATATACACTGTCTGGAGGAGCAGGTTAGGAGACAGGTACTGTAAATATACACTGTCTGGAGGAGCAGGTTAGGGAGACAGGTACTGTAAATATACACTGTCTGGAGGAGCAGGTTAGGGAGACAGGTACTGTAAATATACACTGTCTGGAGGAGCAGGTTAGGGAGACAGGTACTGTAAATATACACTGTCTGGAGGAGCAGGTTAGGGAGACAGGTACTGTAAATATACACTGTCTGGAGGAGCAGGTTAGGGAGACAGGTACTGTAAATATACACTGTCTGGAGGAGCAGGTTAGGGAGACAGGTACTGTAAATATACACTGTCTGGAGGAGCAGGTTAGGGAGACAGGTACTGTAAATATACACTGTCTGGAGGAGCAGGTTAGGGAGACAGGTACTGTAAATATACACTGTCTGGAGGAGCAGGTTAGGGAGACAGGTACTGTAAATATACACTGTCTGGAGGAGCAGGTTAGGGAGACAGGTACTGTAAATATACACTGTCTGGAGGAGCAGGTTAGGGAGACAGGTACTGTAAATATACACTGTCTAGAGGAGCAGGTTAGGGAGACAGGTACTGTAAATATACACTGTCTGGAGGAGCAGGTTAGGGAGACAGGTACTGTAAATATACACTGTCTGGAGGAGCAGGTTAGGGAGACCGGTACTGTAAATATACACTGTCTGGAGGAGCAGGTTAGGGAGACAGGTACTGTAAATATACACTGTCTGGAGGAGCAGGTTAGGGAGACAGGTACTGTAAATATACACTGTCTGGAGGAGCAGGTTAGGGAGACAGGTACTGTAAATATACACTGTCTGGAGGAGCAGGTTAGGGAGACAGGTACTGTAAATATACACTGTCTGGAGGAGCAGGTTAGGGAGACAGGTACTGTAAATATACACTGTCTGGAGGAGCAGGTGAGAGAGCCAGGTACTGTAAATATACACTGTCTGGAGGAGCAGGTTAGGGAGACAGGTACTGTAAATATACACTGTCTGGAGGAGCAGGTTAGGGAGACAGGTACTGTAAATATACACTGTCTGGAGGAGCAGGTTAGGGAGACAGGTACTGTAAATATACACTGTCTGGAGGAGCAGGTTAGGGAGACAGGTACTGTAAATATACACTGTCTGGAGGAGCAGGTTAGGGAGACAGGTACTGTAAATATACACTGTCTGGAGGAGCAGGTTAGGGAGACAGGTACTGTAAATATACACTGTCTGGAGGAGCAGGTTAGGGAGACAGGTACTGTAAATATACACTGTCTGGAGGAGCAGGTTAGGGAGACAGGTACTGTAAATATACACTGTCTGGAGGAGCAGGTGAGAGAGACAGGTACTGTAAATATACACTGTCTGGAGGAGCAGGTTAGGAGACAGGTACTGTAAATATACACTGTCTGGAGGAGCAGGTTAGGGAGACAGGTACTGTAAATATACACTGTCTGGAGGAGCAGGTTAGGGAGACAGGTACTGTAAATATACACTGTCTGGAGGAGCAGGTTAGGGAGACAGGTACTGTAAATATACACTGTCTGGAGGAGCAGGTTAGAGAGACAGGTACTGTAAATATACACTGTCTGGAGGAGCAGGTTAGGGAGACAGGTACTGTAAATATACACTGTCTGGAGGAGCAGGTTAGGGAGACAGGTACTGTAAATATACACTGTCTAGAGGAGCAGGTTAGGGAGACAGGTACTGTAAATATACACTGTCTGGAGGAGCAGGTTAGGGAGACAGGTACTGTAAATATACACTGTCTGGAGGAGCAGGTTAGGGAGACAGGTACTGTAAATATACACTGTCTGGAGGAGCAGGTTAGGGAGACAGGTACTGTAAATATACACTGTCTGGAGGAGCAGGTAGGGAGACAGGTACTGTAAATATACACTGTCTGGAGGAGCAGGTTAGGGAGACAGGTACTGTAAATATACACTGTCTGGAGGAGCAGGTTAGGGAGACAGGTACTGTAAATATACACTGTCTGGAGGAGCAGGTTAGGAGACAGGTACTGTAAATATACACTGTCTGGAGGAGCAGGTTAGGGAGACAGGTACTGTAAATATACACTGTCTGGAGGAGCAGGTTAGGGAGACAGGTACTGTAAATATACACTGTCTGGAGGAGCAGGTTAGGGAGACAGGTACTGTAAATATACACTGTCTGGAGGAGCAGGTTAGGGAGACAGGTGAGAGAGCCAGGTACTGTAAATATACACTGTCTGGAGGAGCAGGTTAGGGAGACAGGTACTGTAAATATACACTGTCTGGAGGAGCAGGTTAGGGAGACAGGTACTGTAAATATACACTGTCTGGAGGAGCAGGTTAGGGAGACAGGTACTGTAAATATACACTGTCTGGAGGAGCAGGTGAGAGAGCCAGGTACTGTAAATATACACTGTCTGGAGGAGCAGGTTAGGGAGACAGGTACTGTAAATATACACTGTCTGGAGGAGCAGGTGAGAGAGCCAGGTACTGTAAATATACACTGTCTGGAGGAGCAGGTGAGGAGACAGGTACTGTAAATATACACTGTCTGGAGGAGCAGGTTAGGAGACAGGTACTGTAAATATACACTGTCTGGAGGAGCAGGTTAGGGAGACAGGTACTGTAAATATACACTGTCTAGAGGAGCAGGTTAGGGAGACCGGTACTGTAAATATACACTGTCTGGAGGAGCAGGTTAGGGAGACAGGTACTGTAAATATACACTGTCTGGAGGAGCAGGTTAGGGAGACAGGTACTGTAAATATACACTGTCTAGAGGAGCAGGTTAGGGAGACAGGTACTGTAAATATACACTGTCTGGAGGAGCAGGTTAGGGAGACAGGTACTGTAAATATACACTGTCTGGAGGAGCAGGTGAGAGAGACAGGTACTGTAAATATACACTGTCTAGAGGAGTAGGTGAGAGAGCCAGGTACTGTAAATATACACTGTCTGGAGGAGCAGGTGAGAGAGCCAGGTACTGTAAATATACACTGTCTGGAGGAGCAGGTTAGAGAGCCAGGTACTGTAAATATACACTGTCTGGAGGAGCAGGTTAGGGAGACAGGTACTGTAAATATACACTGTCTGGAGGAGCAGGTTAGGGAGACAGGTACTGTAAATATACACTGTCTGGAGGAGCAGGTTAGGGAGACAGGTACTGTAAATATACACTGTCTGGAGGAGCAGGTGAGGAGACAGGTACTGTAAATATACACTGTCTGGAGGAGCAGGTTAGGGAGACAGGTACTGTAAATATACACTGTCTGGAGGAGCAGGTTAGGGAGACAGGTACTGTAAATATACACTGTCTGGAGGAGCAGGTTAGGGAGACAGGTACTGTAAATATACACTGTCTGGAGGAGCAGGTGAGAGAGCCAGGTACTGTAAATATACACTGTCTGGAGGAGCAGGTTAGGGAGACAGGTACTGTAAATATACACTGTCTGGAGGAGCAGGTTAGGGAGACAGGTACTGTAAATATACACTGTCTGGAGGAGCAGGTTAGGGAGACAGGTACTGTAAATATACACTGTCTGGAGGAGCAGGTGAGAGAGCCAGGTACTGTAAATATACACTGTCTGGAGGAGCAGGTTAGGGAGACAGGTACTGTAAATATACACTGTCTGGAGGAGCAGGTGAGAGAGACAGGTACTGTAAATATACACTGTCTGGAGGAGCAGGTTAGGGAGACAGGTACTGTAAATATACACTGTCTAGAGGAGCAGGTTAGGGAGACAGGTACTGTAAATATACACTGTCTGGAGGAGCAGGTTAGGGAGACAGGTACTGTAAATATACACTGTCTGGAGGAGCAGGTTAGAGAGACAGGTACTGTAAATATACACTGTCTGGAGGAGCAGGTTAGGGAGACAGGTACTGTAAATATACACTGTCTGGAGGAGCAGGTGAGAGAGACAGGTACTGTAAATATACACTGTCTGGAGGAGCAGGTTAGGGAGACAGGTACTGTAAATATACACTGTCTGGAGGAGCAGGTTAGGGAGACAGGTACTGTAAATATACACTGTCTGGAGGAGCAGGTTAGGGAGACAGGTACTGTAAATATACACTGTCTGGAGGAGCAGGTGAGAGAGCCAGGTACTGTAAATATACACTGTCTAGAGGAGCAGGTTAGGAGACAGGTACTGTAAATATACACTGTCTGGAGGAGCAGGTTAGGGAGACAGGTACTGTAAATATACACTGTCTGGAGGAGCAGGTGAGAGAGCCAGGTACTGTAAATATACACTGTCTAGAGGAGCAGGTTAGGGAGACAGGTACTGTAAATATACACTGTCTGGAGGAGCAGGTGAGAGAGCCAGGTACTGTAAATATACACTGTCTGGAGGAGCAGGTTAGGGAGACAGGTACTGTAAATATACACTGTCTAGAGGAGCAGGTTAGGGAGACAGGTACTGTAAATATACACTGTCTGGAGGAGCAGGTTAGGGAGACAGGTACTGTAAATATACACTGTCTGGAGGAGCAGGTTAGGGAGACAGGTACTGTAAATATACACTGTCTAGAGGAGCAGGTTAGGGAGACAGGTACTGTAAATATACACTGTCTGGAGGAGCAGGTTAGGGAGACAGGTACTGTAAATATACACTGTCTGGAGGAGCAGGTGAGAGAGCCAGGTACTGTAAATATACACTGTCTGGAGGAGCAGGTGAGAGAGCCAGGTACTGTAAATATACACTGTCTAGAGGAGCAGGTTAGGGAGACAGGTACTGTAAATATACACTGTCTCTAGAGAGCCAGGTACTGTAAATATACACTGTCTAGAGGAGCAGGTTAGGGAGACAGGTACTGTAAATATACACTGTCTAGAGGAGCAGGTGAGAGAGCCAGGTACTGTAAATATACACTGTCTAGAGGAGCAGGTGAGAGAGCCAGGTACTGTAAATATACACTGTCTAGAGGAGCAGGTTAGGGAGACAGGTACTGACACTGTCTGGAGGAGCCAGGTACTGTAAATATACACTGTCTAGAGGAGCAGGTGAGAGAGCCAGGTACTGTAAATATACACTGTCTAGAGGAGTAGGTGAGAGAGCCAGGTACTGTAAATATACACTGTCTGGAGGAGCAGGTGAGAGAGCCAGGTACTGTAAATATACACTGTCTGGAGGAGCAGGTTAGGGAGACAGGTACTGTAAATATACACTGTCTAGAGGAGCAGGTGAGAGAGCCAGGTACTGTAAATATACACTGTCTGGAGGAGCAGGTGAGAGAGCCAGGTACTGTAAATATACACTGTCTGGAGGAGCAGGTTAGGGAGACAGGTACTGTAAATATACACTGTCTAGAGGAGCAGGTGAGAGAGCCAGGTATTGTAAATATACACTGTCTAGAGGAGCAGGTGAGAGAGCCAGGTATTGTAAATATACACTGTCTAGAGGAGCAGATTAGGGAGACAGGTACTGTCTGGTACTGTCTGAAGCCCCATACAATTTAAACCTTAGTGTTTACCCGAAGCCCCATACAATTTAAACCTTATTGTTTACCTGAAGCCCCGTACAATTTAAACCTTCTTGTTTACCTGAAGCCCCGTACAATTTAAACCTTATTGTTTACCTGAAGCCCCGTACAATTTAAACCTTATTGTTTACCTGAAGCCCCGTACAATTTAAACCTTAGTGTTTACCTGAAGCCCCGTACAATTTAAAACCGATTGTTTACCTGAAGCCCCGTACAATTTAAACCTTATTGTTGACTTGCAGCCCCATACAGGAGTAGTACAGGGGCTTGATGTTGACTTACTTTGCTCTGATACTTTTAAAACCCGGAGAAAGAAGTCCCAAAGGACCATTTGTTTTTATGTTCTCAGGTTTAAAGAGAATTGGGTGAGGACGCATTTCCTGCACTTATCTCTGCATATAGGTATTTCCCTTTCCTGTCCTTTTGTTGTGAGAAGTCCCACAATTAAGCAGAGCCTTGATGCCAAACATTGGTAATGTCGTTGAATCTACGTCTTAAAGCCTGAAAGAGGTCAACATCAATTTATAACGCAACGTAAACTCCTTGACAACGCAGGCTGTCAATGTCAGCTGTGTTCCTTTAGAGCCAGAGATGGAGAAACTCCTCCAAGCGCACAGCACATTGTGCTTTTTCATTTATTTTTTAGACAATTATGATTATCGTATTCTGAAAGTGAAGGTAATTTATTTATTAAAGAAAAGATTGTCAAGGAAAACTACATGGGGAAATATAATATATAAATGTGGATACATTTACATTAATTTCAAAACTCGATTTGATTTTAAGCCAGTAAGAAGTCCTGGTCCCAATTGAGTCCAGGTCAAACGTAGTGTACTTTAAATGGAATAGGTCTGCCATTTGGGACAGAGTCAGTGACACATAGCCAAGAGGATCTGATTAAGGAATGGCATGCTCAAATCTGTTTCACCTTCAAAACAACAGAGTCTCCAAGTGATATCTTGTCATTCCGTTGAAACGCTGTGTCGAGAGAAATGTATTTTATGAATTTATCATCAGTATTTTTCTGTTTGTAATTGTATTCTGTTCAATGGTCGTGAGTGTACTTTTTTACGTCAGAACTAAAGCAGTTGCCTCTCCCACCACGCCCCCCAACAATTCTGCTCGTCCACCAATTGGCGGAGACAGCACCTTTACTGCGTCCCTAATGGCACTAAATGCTCCACATAAATGCCCTACTTTGTATCAACGCCCTATGAGCTCTAGTCAAAAGTAGTGCACTAAATTGGGAATAGGGTGCCATTTGGGAGCCCCCTGTGTCTGAGGGCTGAGGGGTGCAGCAGAGGGGCTTTGAGCTCAGGAATATAAAGGTACGGTCCCTGTTCCTGTAAACGCCCAAACAAAGCTCCCTCCCCATCGAGCTACTACAGCTCCAGTGTGTGGGTGTGTGTGTGTTTACATGTGCGTGTGTGTGTATATGGAGTGAGCTATTGGTGGGCTCCAGAGGTGATTCGCTGTTCTGTAGAACAATAGACTAAACTCCCAAACAGCCTAACTCCCCGTCAAGCTCTTACAGTAATGGATTTAAATGACGAGGCAGCAGTGTTTGAGGCCAATTTATTGTGAGACTGTAAAGTAAAGTAAAGGGGAATGTGAGACTGTACTGTAAAGTAAAGGAGAATGTGAGACTGTACTGTAAAGTAAAGGAGAATGTGAGACTGTACTGTAATGTAAAGGAGAATGTGAGACTGTACAGTAAAGTAAAGGAGAATGTGAGACTGTACTGTAAAGTAAAGGAGAATGTGAGACTGTACTGTAAAGTAAAGGAGAATGTGAGACTGTACTGTAATGTAAAGGAGAATGTGAGACTGTACTGTAAAGTAAAGGAGAATGTGAGACTGTACTGTAATGTAAAGGAGAATGTGAGACTGTACTGTAAAGTAAAGGAGAATGTGAGACTGTACTGTAAAGTAAAGGAGAATGTGAGACTGTACTGTAATGTAAAGGAGAATGTGAGACTGTACTGTAAAGTAAAGGATAATGTGAGACTGTAATGTAAAGGAGAATGTGAGACTGTACTGTAAAGTAAAGGAGAATGTGAGACTGTACTGTAATGTAAAGGAGAATGTGAGACTGTACTGTAATGTACAGGAGATTGTGAGACTGTACTGTAATGTAAAGGAGAATGTGAGACTGTACTGTAAAGTAAAGGAGAATGTGAGACTGTACTGTAAAGGGGAATGTGAGACTGTACTGTAAAGGAGAATGTGAGACTGTACAGTAAAGTAAAGGAGAATGTGAGACTGTACTGTAAAGTAAAGGATAATGTGAGACTGTACTGTAAAGGAGAATGTGAGACTGTACAGTAAAGTAAAGGAGAATGTGAGACTGTACTGTAAAGGAGAATGTGAGACTGTACTGTAAAGTAAAGGAGAATGTGAGACTGTACTGTAAAGTAAAGGAGAATGTGAGACTGTACTGTAAAGTAAAGGATAATGTGAGACTGTAGTGTAAAGTAAAGGAGAATGTGAGACTGTACTGTAAAGTAAATGATAATGTGAGACTGTACTGTAAAGGAGAATGTGATACTGTACAGTAAAGTAAAGGAGAATGTGAGACTGTACTGTAAAGGAGAATGTGAGACTGTACTGTAAAGTAAAGGAGAATGTGAGACTGTACTGTACTGTAAAGGATAATGTGAGACTGTACTGTAAAGTAAAGGAGAATGTGAGACTGTACTGTAAAGTAAAGGAGAATGTGAGACTGTACTGTAAAGTAAAGGAGAATGTGAGACTGTAGTGTAAAGTAAATGAGAATTTGAGACTGTACTGTAAAGTAAAGGAGAATGTGAGACTGTACAGTAAAGTAAAGTAGAATGTGAGACTGTACAGTAAAGGAGAATGTGAGACTGTACTGTAAAGGGTAATGTGAGACCGTACAGTGAAGGGGAATGTGAGACTGTACAGTAAAGTAAAGGGGAATGTGAGACTGTAAAGTAAAGGAGAATGTGAGGCTGTACTGTAAATGGGAATGTGAGACTACAGTAAAGGAGAATGTGAGACTGTACAGTAAAGGAGAATGTGAGACTGTACTGTAAAGGGGAATGTGAGACTGTACAGGAAAGGGGAATGTGAGACTGTAAAGTAAAGGGGAATGTGAGACTGTACAGTAAAGGGGAATGTGAGACTGTACAGTAATGTAAAGGAGAATGTGAGACTGTACAGTAAAGGAAAATGTGAGACTGTACAGTAAAGGAAAATGTGAGACTGTACTGTAAAGGAGAATGTGAGACTGTACTATCAAGGAGAATGTGAGACTGTACTGTAAAGGAGAATGTGAGACTACTGTAAAGGGGAATGTGAGACTGTACTGTCAAGGAGAATGTGAGACTACTGTAAAGTAAAGGAGAATGTGAGACTGTACTGTAAAGTAAAGGAGAATGTGAGACTACTGTAAAGGAGAATATGAGACTACTGTAAAGTAAAGGAGAATGTGAGACTGTACAGTATAGGGGAATGTGAGACTGTAAAGTAAAGGAGAATGTGAGACTGTAAAGTAAAGGAGAATGTCAGACTGTACTGTAAAGTAAAGGAGAATGTGAGACTGTACTGTAAAGTAAAGGAGAATGTGAGACTGTACTGTAAAGTAAAGGAGAATGTGAGACTGTACAGTAAAGTAAAGGAGAATGTGAGTCTGCACTGTAAAGTAAAGGAGAAAGTGAGACTGTACTGTAAAGTAAAGGAGAATGTGAGACTACTGTAAAGTAAAGGAGAATGTGAGACTACTGTAAAGTAGAATGTGAGACTGTACTGTAAAGTAAAGGAGAATGTGAGACTACTGTAAAGTAAAGGAGAATGTGAGACTGTACTGTAAAGTAAAGGAGAACTCTCCACTCTTGAATAGTTGTTAGTGGTGACTTGATGCCTCATGGCTACATTTAAATAAGTGTGTTTCCCAGCCTGCCACAGTTGGTGAGGACAGAGGCCTCTGCCACAGTTGGTGAGGACAGAGGCCTCTGCCACAGTTGGTGAGGACAGAGGCCTCTGCCACAGTTGGTGAGGACAGAGGCCTCTGAGGACAGAGGCCTCTGCCACAGTTGGTGAGGACAGAGGCCTCTGCCACAGTTGGTGAGGACAGAGCCCTCTTTCACAGCTGGTGAGGACAGATGCCTCTCACAGTTGGTGAGGACAGAGCCCCCTTTCACAGATGATAGATATTAGCTGAAAAGAGAGAGTGGCAGAGCTGACACGGTCAGTCGTAAGTGAGACTTAAAGCACTGCAGAGCCTTATGTAAAGTCCATTTATATGTTTCATCAGCCTGTGCAATGTTAGGAGGAAGTGGATCTGTGGCAGTCAGGCAGTAAATTGGTGTGAGTGCCTCTCTTTTTCGACACTGCCCTGCACCCCACTCCCCTCCCCACTGCAGATGGGCTTGGAACATAAGCCTTCCGTGACAGAGTCCTCGCTTTGCTCTGTTATTCCCCCATCACACACACACACACACACACACACACACACACACACACACACACACACACACACACACACACACACACACACACACACACACACACACACACACACACACACACACACACACCTCCCCCATCGTTATGGGAGACTGTTGTGTAATTGGAAGCATTGATCGTCTCCGGCCTAGCTATGACCAGCCAGCCGTGAATAACACACACAGACAGATTTGGGGTTCTCTGTAGAAAACAATACATTATTAATGAGTTAGTATGGTTAACGGAACCACTTCCACAGCACATGGAGGAATCCGGCACATCTGGAACAGTTGTGATTGGATGCGTCTCAAATTATACCCTATTCCCTACATAGTGCACTACTTTTGACCAGTGCCTATGGGGCTTTGGTCCAAGGTAGTGCACTAAATGGGGAATAGTGGTAGAATCCAAGACGGCGCTGCAGTAGGACGTGTATATCTGTCTTATCCCGTGTAAATAGATGGTCTTTTTCGTATACAGTATCCTTGCGAAAGTATTCGGCCCCCTTGAACTTTGCAACCTTTTGCCACATTTCAGGCTTCAAACATAAAGATGTAAAACTGTATTTTTTTGTGAAGAATCAACAACAAGTGGGACACAATCATGAAGTGGAACGACATTTATTGGATATTTCAAACTTTTTTAACAAATAAAAAACTGAAAAATTGGGCGTGCAAAATTATTCCTTGAATCTATTCTACCACGCCCAGAAATCTGCTTCTTTTATTCTCTGTCCCCAAATCACTAGACAACCAGTTCTTATAGCCATTAGAAGTACCCTTATCCTACTCCTCCTCTGTTCCTCTGGTGATGTACAGGTTAACCCAGGCCCCAAAGCCCCAGTTCCACTCCAGTTCCCCAGGCGCTATCATTTGTTGACTTCTGTAACCATAAAAGACTTGGTTTCATGCTTGTTAACATCAGAAACCTCCTCCCTAAGTTTGTTTTACTCACTGCTTTAGCACACTCTGCTAACCCTGATGTCCTAGCCGTGTCTGAATCCTGGCGTAGGAAGGCCACCAAAAATTCTGAAATTTCCATCCCCAACTTCCACGAAGATAGAACTGCCGAAGGGGGTGGAGTTGCAATCTGCTACAGAGATAGCCTGCAGAGTTCTGTCATCTCACTGTTTCCACTTGTTATAGACCCCCCTCAGCCCCCAGCTGTGCCCTGGACACCACATCTCATTGAATCTCATCCTATGATGAAGCTCTTTACCTAATTTACTGCCAGACAATTACATTTGTAAATGAGAAATTGATGCAGATAAAACCCACAATTCAATTTTGCTGATAAAATTTCACCAACGGAGTCCCAAATGGAAGTCTATTCCCTGTTTAGTGCACTACTTTTGACCAGTGTCCTATGGGCCCTGGAGAAAAGTAGTGTACTATATAGGGAATCGTGTGCTGTTTGGGTCACAGTAAAAATGTCATCATCAACGACGGTGACTTCCTTGTTAATCGGAACACGTCCACATTGGATCGGGAAAGGACTGACTCAATTTGTTGCAATTATTATAATCATTGTGGTACTGTAGACGGATGGTAATATGATTTAAATCTCATTGAGCTCATTTGTCGTTTGGGCTCCCTCCAGTCCATGGCTTCTGTTTCACCTTGGGGACAAATGCTCTCAGTTGGTAGGGAAAAGACAATGACAATCATAGCAGCTACAGTATATTGTATGCCTCCGAAATGGCACCTTATTCCCTATATAGTGCACTACAGATGTAGCATATTCATTTGAGAAAGTTTTCTAGGGCAGGAAAAGAATCCTGCAGCAACAGGAAATGTTGATTATTACGTGGATAATAAATAACGCATCCTTTTGTAGGGGCTGATACATTTATTGTTAGGGAAAATAAAGTCTGGTAAAAGAGGTCATATAAAATAAAATGGAGGTGTAGAGCTGTAATGGACAGTTATAACTGGGGGTGTAGAGCTGTAATGGACAGTTACAACTGGGGGTGAAGAGCTGTAATGGACAGTTACAACTGGGGGTGTAGAGCTGTAATGGACAGTTACAACTGGGGGTGTAGAGCTGTAATGGACAGTTACAACTGGGGGTGTAGAGCTGTAATGGACAGTTACAACTGGGGGTGTAGAGCTGTAATGGACAGTTACAACATGTTTGAAACAATGATGGGGAGAGTTTGGCAAAACCAGGAAGGGAGTGAGTTCCAGATCATAGGGCCTCTTTAGGTGATTGAATTGAGAAGTGGTTGTTGTTGAATGTGTGCGGGCGTAGCTGTTGTCTGTTTCTTATTGAGTAGTTATGGAATTCATATGTGGTTGTGAAATAGTTGTTTTTGAAGAAAGATTGTAATAATTGATTTAAAGAGCTGTAAACAAATTGAACAACTTGAAGATAATTCATTTGATAAATATTCAGGAGTCCTAATTGTTTGAAAAGTAACTGCTGAATGGTCTCTCAAACCACCAGATGATGTTATTATTACTGATGGTTTCTGCAGGCGATAGATTGATAGTAGTTTGGTATGTTATGTGCTGGTCCATGTAATGTTACAGAAGCTGTGATTATTTTTCGTGATCTTAAGAGGTTATTGTCGTTATGTGTGGTTTCCATGACAATTTATCATCAATAAAAAGACCAAGAAAGTGTGTTGTACAGGCTTGATAAACTTGGATATTATTAATATGGACCCCTACATAGTCTGGATTGGATTCACCAAGAAAGTATGTTGTACAGGCTTAGAGCGTTGGGCCAGTAACCGAAAGTTTGCTGGATCGAATCCCTGAGCTGACAAGATAAAAATCTGTCGTACTGCCCCTGAGCAAAGCAGTTAACCCACCGAAGACGTGGATGTTCATTCAGTTTTACAACTGACTAGGTATCCCCCCTTTCCCTTTCCCTAATCAAAAGGTATATTATCAATATGGACCCTTATATAGTCTGGATTGGATTCTCTGTTCTTGGACCAAATAATAAATTAAATTACAATTTGTTGATTTTAAATCACTTGGAGATATTGCAGTTTATCATGAACAATATTAATATGATAATTGAGGTCTCTGTGAGATCTGGGAGAGCACTTTGGATGCTTTAGGCAGATAATTTAAATAGATCTGTCACGCCCTGGTCGAAGTATTTTGTGTTTATCTTCATGTATTTGGTCAGGCCAGGGTGTGACATGGGTTTTTGTATGTGGTGTGTAGATAGTGGGATTGTAGCTTAGTGGGGTGTTCTAGGTAAGTCTATGGCTGTCTGAAGTGGTTCTCAATCAGAGGCAGGTGTTTATCGTTGTCTCTGATTGGGAACCATATTTAGGCAGCCATATTCTTTGGTTGTGTTGTGCGTGATTGTCCTTACTGTCCTGAGTGTCTTGATGTCCTTATTCTATGTTAGTTTGCACCAGTTTAGGCTGTTTCGGTTTTCATTACATTTATTGTTTTGTTGAGTTTTTTTGTATTGATTCGTGTTACGTTTATTTGATTAAACATGGATCGCAATATACACGCTGCAGTTTGGTCCGACTCTCCTTCACCATTAGAAAACCGTAACAAGATCAGAAATAATAGGGGACCAAGAATTGATCCCTGCGGCACACCACACTTAATCTCCCGAATGCTTTTGAGAGATCCAGAAAAATACTGAATGCGATCATTTTCCTTATGTATTTCCTCAATTAAATAAGTCGAGTGAAATTTTTCTGAAGCCATACTGATGTTTGATATTTTATTCATCTGTTATATGCAAGCTTCTCTAAAATGGTTGAGGAAGACTGCAAAATTGGTAATAAAAAAAAAATCTACTTTATGAATTGGAAAACTTTTGGCCATTTTTAGTTCATAGGGCACAATGCCCTTAGCAAATGATAGATTGAAAATGTGGTCAAGAGGTGTGATAATGAAATCAACAATTTCTTTAGCCAGCTTAGCGTCCAATCTGTCGTGACCTGAGGTGGTGTTTATCCGAGATAATAAGATGTCACGTAACTTATTACAGGACACAGAGGTAGATTGGAACTTGCTAGAATGGGACAGATTCATGAATTTTATTGGCCCGATTGTGAGATTGTAGTGGCTCCCTTAATATAAGCCATTCTCCCCTCAGCAGCCTCCTGTGGTAAGGTTGTAGTGATGACACATGAGCCAGTCAGTACCAAGGGGAAACCCTGGGATTGTTCCATCCAGACAATACACTGACATTGATGAATAGTTTTTTTGTCTTTGTCAGATGGTTTGATCTAGATCTTCTGCTGACTAGAAAGAGACAGACCAGATGGGGATCCTTCAGTCTCAGTCCTGCCCTGTCCTAGTCGTCATGTCACAGGTCACAGCTGTTAAGAGATATCCTACTAGAGGGTAGGATGGAAGGAGATCGGGCACAACCTCACATCTGTAGGCTACTGGGGTCTGGTGGAATAGGGTGTTCATTTTTTCTCCAAATTAATGAAACAGAGGTGGTTCATTGATTGTTATAACGTTGCAGTGTACTTTACAAAATATACACCAACTCTGAAAACAAATGCAACAAAGAGTCAGTATAGAGATCGAGAGGGACCGGTATAGAGTAGTGAGGGACCGGTATAGAGTAGAGAGGGACCGGTATAGAGTAGAGAGGGACCGGTATAGAGTAGTGAGGGACCGGTATAGAGTAGTGAGGGACCGGTATAGAGTAGAGAGGGACCGGTATAGAGTAGAGAGGGACCGGTATAGAGTAGAGAGGGACCGGTATAGAGTAGAGAGGGACCGGTATAGAGTAGAGAGGGACCGGTATAGAGTAGTGAGGGACCGGTATAGAGTAGAGAGGGACCGGTATAGAGTAGAGAGGGACCGGTATAGAGTAGTGAGGGACCGGTATAGAGTAGTGAGGGACCGGTATAGAGTAGAGAGGGACCGGTATAGAGTAGAGAGGGACCGGTATAGAGTAGAGAGGACCGGTATAGAGTAGAGAGGGACCGGTATAGAGTAGAGAGGGACCGGTATAGAGTAGAGAGGACCGGTATAGAGTAGAGAGGGACCGGTATAGAGTGAGAGGGACCGGTATAGAGTAGAGAGGGACCGGTATAGAGTAGAGAGGGACCGGTATAGAGTAGAGAGGGACCGGTATAGAGTAGAGAGGGACCAGTATAGAGTAGAGAGGGACCGGTAGAGAGACAGGTCTTGATGGTCTTAGCACACTTTGTACCACTCACTATGATGTCAGCACTTGTGAAGCCTAGTGTTCAGAGAAGACGTCCACATCTGAGGTAAATCTGTACTGTGTGTGAACAGACAAACACAAACGGGTGGCTTTGACCTCTGTAAGCCTTGTTGTTCTGGTACATGACTCAACTCAAGGCAGCTCGTGTCTTTCATTCAGAACACCACGAAGACGCTTCCCGAGGAGGAAGGCTGAAGGCCATTACATTTCAGCTTTTCATGTTTTCAGATCCAGTTGCCATGCTTTGCAGTGACACCGCTGTCAATGATTAGGAGAGTGACTTCACTGTCAATGTAGAGGAGAGTGACTCCACTGTCAATGTAGAGGAGAGTGACTCCACTGTCCATGTTTAGGAGAGTGACTCCACTGTCCATGTTTAGGAGAGTGACTCCACTGTCCATGTTTAGGAGAGTGACTCCACTGTCAATGTAGAGGAGAGTGACTTCACTGTCAATGTAGAGGAGAGTGACTCTACTGTCCATGTAGAGGAGAGTGACTCCACTGTCAATGTAGAGGAGAGTGACTCCACTGTCAATGTAGATGAGAGTGACTCCACTGTCAATGTAGAGGAGAGTGACTCCACTGTCAATGTAGAGGAGAGTGACTCCACTGTCCATGTAGAGGGGAGTGACTCCACTGTCAATGTAGAGGAGAGTGACTCTACTGTCCATGTAGAGGAGAGTGACTCCACTGTCCATGTAGAGGAGAGTGACTCCACTGTCAATGTAGAGGAGAGTGACTCCACTGTCCATGTAGAGGAGAGTGACTCCACTGTCCATGTAGAGGAGAGTGACTCCACTGTCCATGTAGAGGAGAGTGACTCCACTGTCCATGTAGAGGAGAGTGACTCCACTGTCCATGTAGAGGAGAGTGACTCCACTGTCAATGTAGAGGAGAGTGACTCCACTGTCAATGTAGAGGAGAGTGACTCCACTGTCAATGTAGAGGAGAGTGACTCCACTGTCAATGTAGAGGGGAGTGACTCCACTGTCAATGTCTCATAGGGACCATGTTAGTTATCAATACTGTCTCATACGGACCATGTTAGTTATCAATACTGTCTCATAGGGACCATGTTAGTTATCAATACTGTCTCATAGGAACCATGTTAGTTATCAATACTGTCTCATAGGGACCATGTTAGTTATCAATACTGTCTCATAGGGACCATGTTAGTTATCAATACTGTCTCATAGGGACCATGTTAGTTATCAATACTGTCTCATAGGGACCATGTCAATTAGAGGTTATCAATACTGTCTCATAGGGACCATGTTAGTTCTCAATACTGTCTCATAGGGACCATGTCCAGTTATCAATACTGTCTCATAGGGACCATGTTAGTTATCAATACTGTCTCATAGGGACCATGTTAGTTATCAATACTGTCTCATAGGGACCATGTTAGATTATCAATACTGTCTCATAGGGACCATGTTAGTTATCAATACTGTCTCATAGGGACCATGTTAGTTATCAATACTGTCTCATAAGGACCATGTTAGTTATCAATACTGTCTCATAGGGACCATGTTAGTTATCAATACTGTCTCATAGGGACCATGTTAGTTATCAATACTGTCTCATAGGAACCATGTTAGTTATCAATACTGTCTCATAGGGACCATGTTAGTTATCAATACTGTCTCATAGGAACCATGTTAGTTATCAATACTGTCTCATAGGGACCATGTTAGTTATCAATACAGTCTCACCATGCATGTGTGCGTGTGTGTTTGTAAGGGGAGGGGGTCAGTGGGGTGTTTGTGTGTGTGTGTTTGCAGGGGGTTGTGGGGTGGTTGTGTGTGTGTGTGTGTGTTGTGTGTGTGTGTGTGTGTGTGTGTGTGTGTGTGTGTCTGTGTCTGTGTCTCTGTGTGTGTGTGTGTGTGTGTGTGTGTGTGTGTGAGCATACATGCTTGTGCGTGTCAACAAGGTGTCCCTTTCTGCTGGTGTTGAACTGTTCATTGAATTCACAAATCAGCTAAATAAAGTGTACTATTTTGTCTTTAAATGTCATCGAATGGCAACCTGACACACTCCACCTGGCCCGTTGTATGTGTTTCCATGTGTGGAGGCTGTGGCAGGGCATCTATAATGTGGACTGGGTGGCTTGTCGAGGTTGCTGTGTAACCAGACACCACCTAGACTGTGTCGCTTGTAAAAAAGCGACTTGGGCGTTGTTAGCAAAGATGTTCCACCAACCAGAACGGCTCACTGTCTCGTCTAATATTCTGGAACACTCACTCCTAACTCACTCAGGTATAGACCACGGGGGGGTCCAACATAGCCCCATTCCGCTAGTGAAAACACTGCACGGTGTCTGTCTTGTCTGTCTGCCGGTCTTGTAATTATTCAACTAGCCGACTTATATAAATCAAATTTAATCAAATGTATATAAGCGTCTCTTCAGTGGCACCAGATAACAGGTTAACACATGGATGGTGTGAGGAGACGAGAGCTGCAGAGGAGACCTGACTATATAATGACATGACAGTAAAAGAGTGGCGTGGGCGCAACTAAAACAGAATAATAGATGTGTTTTTTCTGTAAGGCTCATTGATCTCTGGGCCTCCAGCAGCACAATATACATGTTAGTTAGTCGCATATAGGTCATCAGACACGTGATCTGCAGGCCAAGTGGCACCCTATTCCCTACATAGTGCTCTATTTTTCACCAGAGACCTATAGGCCATGGTCAAAAGTAGTGCACTGTATAGGGAATAGGTTGCCACTTTGGCAAGCAGATGAAGAATCACCTTGTGTGGCCGCGTTGAGTAGGCTACACCTGGCCATCTGCCCAAGTGAACCATGGAATTTGAATGGCCTCGATGTTTCCCACTTCTTAGAAACGTTATCTATTAGATAATATCTACTAACGTCTACAGATATCAGGATGGGTCCACTCCCATGAAAGATGCTGTATGTCCTAGTTGGTAATCAGACTCCCTCTGGTGGTGACAGTCTCTTCGTGTTTAATGTCTCTCTCTCTTATCAACTAATACTCCTCATTATGGCCCTGTCTCTGAGAAGGGCTCTAGAACTCATCGTAGAAACGACTTCTCATTCTATTCTAATTCGGAATTGATTCTAATTCCATGAGTTCTACAAAGGGAGCAGGATCAGCTGTCATTGAGCTGCCCAGAACTCCAGTGTTCTGCCCTGACGTCCTGGTAGAATTTACCAGGGAGTTGACAGTGGTTTTGCGTCCCAAATGGCTCCCTATTCTCTATATAGTGTCACTACTTTTGGACATCTTCCATAGGACTCTGGTCAAAAGAAGTGCACTATATAGGGAATAGGGTGCCATTTGGCATACATTCGTAGAGTTTAGAGGACAAATTACAAGGACTGTTCCCAGCCGTATTGACGGACCAGCGACAGAGAGAAGGATTTAACAGGGAGATGAGATTGGCTGGTTTCAGGTTGTTACCATTGATCTGTCTCTGTGTTCCCACCATGTCAGGACATATCTGTATGTATGTCTGTTTAATTAGTCTGCATTGTGTTGGCTTTGTGGGATCACAATGTGGGATCATCATCATTCAGAGTGATGTGTCAAATCTCTATCTAGCCAGGTGTCACGTTCGTTATCGCGATGAGACCAAGGCGCGGCGGGATGTGAATACATCTTCTATTTTCATGAAACGAAGAACACTTCAACAAACTTACAAAAACGTGACGTTGTACAGAATAAGTGCAGACACAGACAACTAATATATAGACAATCACCCACAAATTACCCAAGGAATATGGCTGCCTAAATATGGTTCCCAATCAGAGACAACGATGAACAGCTGCCTCTAATTGAGAACCTATCTAGGCAACTGTAGACATATAAAACACCTAGGCAAGAATACAACCCCATAAACATACATAAACCCTAGACAGGGTAAAAACACAGCAAATCACCCCTTGTCACACCCTGACCTAACCAACATAATAAAGAAAATATAGAGAACTATAAAGGTCAGGGCGTGACACTAGGTATGAAATGAAAGTCTTGTTGACTTGCAACAGCTCAGTCAGCGGTTTCTACAGCTACTCTATGGACTAATACTGGACACGTTTCATCTTCAAACCTTATGTAATGTGATGCCTTTTGTTTTCAACATGATATCCTGCTTCAACTTGTTTTAAATGTGAACAACGACTGTAACAGGTCTACAGTACACTATGTATCTCTCAATATTTATTTTAGCATTTTGCCCAGGTACAAAAGACTGCCAAATTAACTGGATTGACTCATTTGTTGAGAAACCTCAAGACGTTTTGACATAAGAACATACCGTAGGTAAGACGAGGTTGGCTTCGTGTTCCATGTCACAGAACAATGGAAGACTAGTGTCTTATTATGGACGAGATTCCGGAATGATTCCATCAGTAATCAATTGAGAAATGTTTCAATTTAAAGAATTTCCCCCCTCGTTTGTGAATGAGGTTCATATTCTGTGCATGGACAGCTGTTGAGTGACAATGGTTGCCGATGGTATGGGCCTAATACGGCCTTGGAAAATCACATGACGAATGCCACTATGTGTTGCGTTGTGTGTAGGCCCTGGCCCACCTCCAGAGGTATCCTCGTCAGTTTGTCTCTTTGTGTTTTGAGAGAGAGAGAGAGAGAGAGAGAGAGATCGCTGAAGAAACAGAAACAACAGTGAATAACAGAACAGTGAAAGCATCTCTCCACTATCCTCTCATTCGTTTGTTGGTCGTTGGAATGGGAGCCTGTTGGTCGCGTCCCTGCGTTGTCCCACTCCCTCGCCAGGCCAGAAGCAGACCACCTCTCCCATCCCCTGGGCCAGCCCAGCAAACCATCCAGCGACTAGCCGAGCCGCCTGCTGCCATCCCAGCCCCACTGCAGGCACAGAGACGTCTGAGCAGCGTTGCGAGAGCCATGAACTACCACTACCAACCCCCCTACTCACCTAGTCTGTCCCAGAGGGGGTATCGGCGGTAAGTGGTAGTCGGAGCACAGAGCGTTTTCAGAGCGTGGTCCGGAGGGTGTTCGGGAACACGGTGTGTGGATGGTTGAATGTTGTCATTACGTTGTCAGGAGAAAGGTGATTGGTTGGTTTGTTGAGGAGGTACAGGGACAGGCAGGAATAGTAGGGCAGGTTGACATTTGGTTGATTTGTAACAGGTTAATAAACACTGGGGAAGTTATACTCCTCTGTAACATTTAATCAAATTGGTCTGGAAGTCTGGATGTATGTTGTAGTAAAATACTTACGTCTGTATATAAAATACTGAATCATTCTGTTTGATAAGGGAACAACTGTCATTATCATTCTTTCTTAGACCCTTGTTTTGTTGCCAGTAGGACAGTGGATCCATTGTCTATGGGTGAAGAACACACATTGTTTTTACAGAGAAGAAGAGTCTGTCAGAGACATCTCCCCTCTTCTCTGAGTGACAAACTGATGGCTTGTGATTTGGTTTTCATTGTATGTCTCACTCCCACTTGTCAGTCCATGCATTTATGCTATTCTCTGCATCGTAGAGGCTTAGCGTCAGCAGCATTACCACCCTGCATCCCACTGCTATTCTCTGCATCGTAGAGGCTTAGCGTCAGCAGCATTACCACCCTGCATCCCACTGCTATTCTCTGCATCGTAGAGGCTTAGCGTCAGCAGCATTACCAGCATTATTCTCCATCCCTGCATACCACCCCACTGCTATTCTCTGCATCGTAGAGGCTTAAGCGTCAGCAGCATACCACCCTGCATCCCACTGCTATTCTCTGCATCGTAGAGGCTTAGCGTCAGCAGCATTACCACCCTGCATCCCACTGCTATTCTCTGCATCGTAGAGGCTTAGCGTCAGCAGCATTACCACCCTGCATCCCACTGCTATTCTCTGCATCGTAGAGGCTTAGCGTCAACAGCATTACCACCCTGCATCCCACTGCTATTCTCTGCATCGTAGAGGCTTAGCGTCAGCAGCATTACCACCCTGTATCCCACTGCTATTCTCTGCATCGTAGAGGCTTAAGCGTCAGCAGCATACCACCCTGCATCCCACTGCTATTCTCTGCATCGTAGAGGCTTAGCGTCAGCAGCATTACCACCCTGCATCCCACTGCTATTCTCTGCATCGTAGAGGCTTAGCGTCCGCAGCATACCACCCTGCATCCCACTGCTATTCTCTGCATCGTAGAGGCTTAGCGTCAGCAGCATTACCACCCTGCATCCCACTGCTATTCTCTGCATCGTAGAGGCTTAGCGTCAGCAGCATTACCACCCTGCATCCCACTGCTATTCTCTGCATCGTAGAGGCTTAGCGTCAGCAGCATTACCACCCTGCATCCCACTGCTATTCTCTGCATCCCACTGTATTCTCTGAGGCTTAGCGTCAGCAGCATTACCACCCTGAATCCCACTGCTATTCTCTGCATCGTAGAGGCTTAGCGTCAGCAGCATTACCACCCTGCATCCCACTGCTATTCTCTGCATCGTAGAGGGCTCAGCAGCATTACCACCCTCATCCCACTGCAGCATTACCACCCTGCATCCCACTGCTATTCTCTGCATCTGTAGAGGCTTAGCGTCAGCAGCATACCACCCTGCATCCCACTGCTATTCTCTGCATCGTAGAGGCTTAGCGTCAGCAGCATCCCACTGCTATTCTCTGCATAGGCCACCCTGCATCCCATCCCACTGCTATTCTCTGCATCGTAGAGGCTTAAGCGTCAGCAGCATACCACCCTGCATCCCACTGCTATTCTCTGCATCATATAGGCTGCTATTCTCTGCATCAGGCAGCATACCACCCTGAATCCCACTGCTATTCTCTGCATCGTAGAGGCTTAGCGTCAGCAGCATTACCACCCTGAATCCCACTGCTATTCTCTGCATCGTAGAGGCTTAGCGTCAGCAGCATTACCACCCTGCATCCCACTGCTATTCTCTGCATCGTAGAGGCTTCAGCAGCATACCACCCTGCATCCCACTGCTATTCTCTGCATCAACATACCACCCTGCATCCCACTGCTATTCTCTTCTCTGCATCGTAGAGCTATTCTCTGCTTAGAGGCTTAGCGTCAGCAGCATACCACCCTGCATCCCACTGCTATTCTCTGCATCGTAGAGGCTTAGCGTCAGCAGCATTACCACCCTGAATCCCACTGCTATTCTCTGCATCATATAGGCTTACCACCCTGTATCCCACTCAGCAGCATACCACCACCCTGTATCCCACTGCTGGCTTGCCTCTGAAGCTGCAGTAAGCAGGGTTGGTTCTGCATTACCACCCTGCATCCCCTGCTATTCTCTGCATGGGAGACCACCCTGCTATCCCACTGATGGCTGGCTGGCCCTGAAGCTAAGCAGGGTTGGTTCTGGTCGGTCCCTGGATGGGAGACCAGGTGCTGCTGGAAGTGGTGTTGGAGGACCTGTAGGAGGTGCTCTTTCCTCTGGCCTAAAATAAAGTATAATATCCCAATGCCCCAGGGCAGTGATTGGGGACATTGCCCGGTGTCGGGTGCCGTCTTTCGGACGGGACGTTAAACGGGTGTCTTGACTCTGTGGTCACTAAAGATCTCATGGCACTTATCGTAAGAGTAGGGGTGTTAACCCTGGTGTCCTGGCTAAAGTCCCAATCTGGCCCTCATACCATCATGGCCACCTAATCATCCCCAACTTCCAATTGGTTCATTCATCCCCCCTCCTCTCCCCTGTAACTATTCCCAAGAACGTTGCTGTAAATAAGGATGTGTTGTCAGTCAATTGACCTGGGTATAGGTCTGTCTGTCTATTGAATGGTCTGTCTGTCTATTATGCACATAATTTAAAACTCCTAATTCCCTCTGGGCTACAGAGGTGAATACATACTGTAGACTACATCCTAAATATAACAGTGCACTACTTTTGAACAAAGCCCTGTGCTGGGAAAAAGTAGTGTAGTAATTAGGGAAGTACAATGTCAAAGCCTTGGGCCTCTGGAGGTCACCATGGGGATCCAAAGCCTTGGGCCTCTGGAGGTCACCATGGGGATCCAAAGCCTTGGGCCTCTGGAGGTCACCATGGGGATCCAAAGCCTTGGGCCTCTGGAGGTCACCATGGGGATCCAAAGCCTTGGGCCTCTGGAGGTCACCATGGGGATCCAAAGCCTTGGGCCTCTGGAGGTCACCATGGGGATCCAAAGCCTTGGGCCTCTGGAGGTCACCATGGGGATCCAAAGCCTTGGGCCTCTGGAGGTCACCATGGGGATCCAAAGCCTTGTGCCTCTGGAGGTCACCATGGGGATCCAAAGCCTTTGGCCTCTGGAGGTCACCATGGAGATCCAAAGCCATGTGCCTCAGGAGGTCACCATGGGGATCCAGATGAGAGATACAGAGAGAGTAAATCTGTTAGAATGTGTTTTGTTTGGCTCTCAGACCAGGACATCTGATGGAAAGTCTGGTTCAACGCCTAATTGGTTGTATCATGACTCATATCCAGGGTGTGTACCAAATGGCACCCTTTTCCCTGTAAAGTTCTCTATTTATGACCAGAGTGCTTTGTGCCCTGGTCATAAATAGTGCATTATGGGGGAATATGGTTCCATTTGCGGGACTGTAATGAGTCATATATCCTGCTGGACCCTTTAGGCTGGAGCACACTTAGCTCAATGGACACTGGCTGACAGTTTCCCTTATAGCATATAAACGATAAGAGGACTGAGGGTAGTATGGCTGAGGAGAAAATGAACAGTAGGAGGACTCGGGTTAATATAACATGGCCAAACATTGTTGTTCAAATACCAGTACTTTGTTGACATTGTCATGGTTAGTGGTACTTCTGTCTCTCTCTCTCTCTATCTTTCTCCATGTCCCTCCCCCTCTCTCTCTCTCTCTCTCCCTGTCTCTCTCTCTCTCTCTCTCTCTCTCTCTCTCTCTCTCTCTCTCTCTCTCTCTCTCTCCACGTCCCCCTCTCTCTCTCTCTCCCCCCAGTATTTAGATAGGAAACAGTACAATACACTTTTTTGAAAAGTACTAAGGCATGACCACTGTGACTAACACCCAGAGATTTTCCAACCAGAGACAATAGGTGTAATACTCTTCCCAACTGGCACTTTACTCCCTATGCACTACTCTTTGGGCCCCAGGTCCAAAGTAGTGCACTACCCTATGGGCCCCAGGTCCAAAGTAGTGCACTACCCTATGGGCCCCAGGTCCAAAGTAGTGCACTACCCTATGGGCCCCAGGTCCAAAGTAGTGCACTACCCTATGGACCCAAGGTCAAAAGTAGTGCACTAAATGGGGAATAGGGTGCCTCTTGGGTTGCAGTCTAGCCACTTGCTACAGCCCTGCCTGGCAGCTCCACAGCACAGTGTAAAATCACAAGTGACAAGTACTATTGATACTAATACATTCAACAAGGCTCTGTGAGATCTGGTTCGTGTCCAGACCAAACTGGAGTCTCACCTTGCTAATTGGATCCGATGGGTTAAAGAATAATGAATTCTTTCCTCACAAAATGGAGTACGGTACAACTTACTTTAGGACAACAAAACCACATTACATATTACAAATTAATTATAATATTTTTTTAAATTCCGTGCATCAAAATCCTAAATGCTCACCAAGTAGACTAGTTACGAGTTCTCCAAAGATACGACGCCTGTAAAATGTTATTTCTGAAGAAGTTAAATTTCAACTCTCGCCAGCAGGTGGTAGCAGAGCTCTAGAGGAGAGGAAGGAAAATTACCAGAGCCTTGCAGTGTGTGGAAATGTACCCTTATTAAGGAGAAAGGGCTTCCCCAAGATGTCTGTTTGCAACATACTGCAATGTCTTCTACTATTGCACCTGCAGATAACACCGACTCAAAACCATAAACATTATGTAGACATCCTGTTATAAACCAATAATGCCTTCATTATTAATGCATTCAATACATCCAGATTCTAGTTTGCCTCTATAGGCTATCTGTTTCATAATCTCGCTTCACTGTTGCACGTGGTCCCTGACAAATTAATAATTTAATGAAAAAGAGCAATATAATAGAATGAACTAGGCCGATAATAATTCTACACAATTCCGTTGTAGCGTTTCCTTAAAAAATATTATCAGTTGATGCAAAACAACAACGAAAACAACCAAACCAACAGTAATTCCTAGTCTGCATATGACATGTCATGCAAACCAAAACCCGTTCACTCAAAAGAAATGCGCGGGGGAAAACCCACAAGCACACACTTTTTTTTTTGTGCCGTTTTTTGTTGTTGTTGCCTGTTTGCTTCAGGGTGTAAACGGATTGGTTCTCCGCTCCGGGTCAACTAGGCGCTTATTGTGTTTGTATGAGTTCAATAAGGGGGCAGAGGGGAAATCATGCCATAAGGCGTATTTGCATAAATTATCCCCCGCGTCAGATGACGTCAGAACACAGTTCGGTTATAAGCGCCGCCGGTTGCAGAAATAGACACATTCGCTGAAACATAACGTGGCTCACATCACTGGCATTAACCTACCGCACTATACTCAACTCAATTCACCACAGAAGCAACCGAATCGAGTCAGTCGAGTGATTTAATCTGAATACAGTAACCTAGAAATTGTATCTAGATAGGTAGATTTATCTACTCAACCAATCGCAAACGTGGCGAGAAGCATTATCCAAACGAGTCTGCTGCTAAATTTGAGTACGGAGATCTTCAAAACGCCAATGGAGGTTGCTGTCTATCAGTTGCATAACTTCAGCATCTCCTTCTTCTCCTCGTTAGTAGGAGGAGATGTGGTGTCTGTAAAACTTGACAACAGGTAAATAGAAAAACCCGCTCTGGATTTTGTGTGTTATTGATGTGTCATTTGTGCGTTTTATATTTCATTCAAATATTTCATCTAAATTGTTATAATTCGACATAGTCATGTTTCTTCCTTTACAAATAGATTAAGCAAAGAATGGTTATGCTGGTATCCGTTATGATACAATTGTAAACACCGTATTATAAATGTCTTCTGCTGTGCAGACTTTGAGTAATGCAATTTGACTCCAACCCGCCGCGTGTCTCCTAAGGGTGCATTTTCAAACGCATAAAAGTGGAGTATCTTGAAACAATATCGATACAATGTAATCAATTTCATGTCAAAGTTTGCAGCGCGCAACAATGTATCTAGCTAGCTTGGTTGCAACAACAAAAAAGAAGCCTGAATTGTAGGACATTGGTAGGCAGGCATGCTGGTTTGTCATACACATGCCCAATCTCAAATAGGTTTAGCCTAAACACAAATTAAGTAAACATTTGTGATGATGGCATCACGTGGCAATTGAATCTCAAAAGACTCAAAATAAGTTATTCTGGTGCCAGCATCTGTAGGAGAACATCATAACCTGCCGGTACTTACGAGGACCCCAGTTTGTTCCTTCTGATCCAATGCTCTGATTTGATATGTTGACTCATGGCGTCTCTTCTTCTCTCCTCCACAGTGCCTCGGGTGCTAGCGTTGTTGCCATTGACAACAAGATAGAACAGGCAATGGTATGTATATCAGCAGGATTATACACTTTATCGTTCATATCATCACTCATAGTAGCCCAGTAACGCTATTCCATATCCCACCACATCCATGCACTTTGCCCATAGTCATCATTTTCTGTATGTTGATAATCATAGTAGACTAGGCTTCAGTCTAGTACTAGTATACTTGTAGTACCGCAGAAGCATGGTAGTCTGTATGTGCCTGCAGCTTTGAGTGGCTACAGTACTGCATGTTCAATACGTGTGATGTGGCATGGGACTATGTTCTGTCTGCTGCATTCTGAGTCAGACAGGGAGGAAGCTATAGATGTGCACAACACCAGTCAAGACTATATTATCTATTTAGTTTACATCTCAGCTTTTAAACCTTAATCCTGGTCGTATGGGTACAAGTCTCTGTAACCACATGGCCTGTTACTACATGTTACTTGTAGTAACTTGAAGTAACATGTAGTAAGTAACATGTAGTAAGTAACGTGTAGTAACATGTAAGTAACATGTAGTAAGTAGTAACATGTTACTAACATACTACATGTTACTTCAAGTTACTACAAGTTACTTACTACCTGTTACTACATGTTACTTACTACATGCTACTTCAAGTTACTACATGTTACTACACGTTACTTACTACATGTTACTTCAAGTTACTACATGTTACTACACGTTACTACATGTACATGTTACTACAATTTACTACATGTTAGTACAATTTACTACAAGTTACGACATGTTACTTACCACCTGTTACTACAACTTACTACATGTTACTACATGTTTTCTACAACTTACTACATCTTACTACATGTTACTACTACATGTTTTCTACAACTTACTACAAGGCACGGTAGGTTAAGCTTAATCTATGAGTCACCTTACATGGATAGATTAGTGGTCGGTTTGTATGAGTTGCACGAACTCTCTCTCTCTCTCTAAACAGGCATCTCTAACAGTAGATCTCATTCCTTCTCTCCTATCTTAGGATCTGGTGAAGAACCACCTGATGTATGCAGTCAGGGAGGAAGTGGAGATCCTCAAGGAGCAGATCAGAGAGCTGGCTGAGAAGAACAACCAGCTAGAACGTGAGAACAGCCTTCTGAAGAACCTGGCCAGTCCAGAACAGATGGAGAGCTTCCGCGAACGGGTTCCGTCCGACTCAGACGCTCTGGTCCCCCTGCGGCTGGACAACCAGTACCAGCAGCAGGCCCAGCAGCAGGCCCAGCAGCAGGCCCAGATGGGACTCCATAACCCTGACCAGTCCTGCCACATCAGCGCTGGCTCTGCTGTATAGGTGGCTCTGCCTTGGACCTCCAATTGTAAACTGATCGTCGCCGCCAACTTCAGTGAAGCTGTCTGTAACAGATGATGAAACACACAATTGATGAAAAGCACACGAAAAGACGCTCTAAATAGCGGCTATAGGCTGAAGCTATACGCTAAGATAAGCCCGTCCTACGACATCTAGACTCTTTCTCTTTAGACAAAAGCGCTAAACGAGAGGGCTCACATGTAGCCAGCCGGAGAACGCTTGCATTGGGACAGAGGTGAGGATCCTGCCTTCTGGGGCCAGGAGGGCCAACCCTTCAGCCATTCTCTATCACCCCTGCTACAGAGGGGGGAGAGGGCTCAGAGACGGGGCTGGCCCAGGGATCTGATCCTGGGGATGCCTCTCCATACCTCTCCTGGTCCAGCCAAGGAAAAAGGAAATCTTTTCTCAAGACAGATGGCCCTCCAGTCTCCACTAGATCCCCCCCATTTAACTAGGCAAGTCAGTTAAGAACAAATTCTGATTTACAATGACGGCCTATCGGGGAACGGTGGGTTAGCTCCCTTGTTCAGGAGCAGAACGACAGATTTTTTACCTTGTCAGCTCGGGGATTTGATCCAGCAACCTCCCAGTTACTGGCCTAACGCTCTAACCACTAGGCTACCTGCTATCCATGTGGAGTTCTTCTAACTGCTGATAGTACAAGCTCTGAGTAGTTAGAAAATATCTCAACCATCTTGTGACTGTTTCCACCTGACACCATCTACTGATATTCTCTGTCAATATTCTTTAAGAAGAAGCAACGTGTCTTTAGTAAACCAAACCGGAGCTCCAGTTGAACGAGTAGAGGAGAAGGAGGATCTAGGAGATCCTGGACTGTTGCTGGGAGATAGAGTCTTGTTGCTTCTCTTTCTTAACCTCTCTGGTGATAGGAGATGCTGGACTGTTGCTGGGACAGAGAGGCCTGTTGCTTCTCTATCTCAACCTCGCTGGTGATAACTGATTAACATAATCATGATTCAGAACATCATTACTTGTATTCTTTGCAGTTGGGGTGTGCTGCTTTTTGGGGAAAATCCTGCTATTTCACATTTGTTTTGTGATTCTGAACAAAATGGAATACTTGTTAATAAGAGCATTGTAACTGTTCAGTTAAATGATTTACTATGGGGATGGAAGTATCTACTACCCAGTATGCCTAGAGCTCTGTACATTTTACTAACATGTTCAGAGTAGTGGGCTGGAGATGAATTTGAGCAGCTGATTTTTTCTCTAAAGGCTGTGAATGCGATCCTGACCTAGCAGAAATGTTCTGTGTGTTCAGATGCCAACCTCAACTTGAATCAATGGCATGACTATAGTGCCTATCTCCAGAAGAGGAATAACACAGTTCCACATTGGACATTTGTGTTTTATAACTACCAAAGACTTTGTCTCATTCCTACTCCAAACGAAACCAAGCAACCTGGACATGGGTACATCGTTCACAGAGAGAACTCTTGTTAGCGTGTGTTTTTGTTTTGATAAACGTTGGTTATTTTTGCTGTATTGTGTCCATGAAACAGGTAAAATGTCCATTTGCAATAAACCTTCCGTTTACACTAAACGCCATGTTGATTCCCTGTCCGTTGTTCTTACTCAAAGGTATTGCAATCTACATGGAGAGTAACAAGAATATATAATTAACTATTTAGCACACATTGACCACTCGCAACAACAGCTCATGTTGTTAAGAGCTTCAAGACCCACTGCTATTGGGTTTAAGTTATCTAAGATTTGAGACGTAAATTATGCAAAAGTAAAGGATTTATACATCGGCCTACATGTTGAAGCTTAATGATGTTTTTGCAAGAAAACATTGGACATCTCACCAATGATAATTTAACAGGGGAACTAAATGTAGCTTACTTGTGTAGGTCAAATGAAAATCTACAACATATTCTTAACATACTCTTTGTCCAAAGCAGCACATCTGATCTTTTCAAACAACTAGTTATTTAATAATGGTTGTCCAAGGGGCAGCTAGCTTGGAAGACGAAAAAAAAATACTTTGTCCCAAAAAAAAACAAATCCTTCCGCCATATTGGCAGCTAGTGTGTTACTGTCTCTTGTCTGTGTTGGTTTGTGGGTTTTCTACTGCCCTGGTCTGGGAGCTGAGGGCTACACCCATGAAATGAGAAAAGGAGTGAGTACAGTAGGTTAGGTTAGGACAGCATAACCAGCTATGACAGCATGATGGGTAAACCGACAAGTCTCAGTCCAGCAACAGTGTCTGGTAGTATGGATACACCGACAGGTCTCAGTCCAGCAACAGTGTCTGGTAGAATGGATACACCGACAGGTCTCAGTCCAGCAACAGTATCTGGTAGAATGGATACACCGACAGGTCTCAATCCAGCAACAGTATCTGGTAGGATGGATACACCGACAGGTCTCAATCCAGCAACAGTATCTGGTAGGATGGATACACCGACAGGTCTCAGTCCAGCAACAGTATTTGGTAGAATGGATACAACGACAGGTCTCAGTCCAGCAACAGTATCTGGTAGTATGGATACACCGACAGGTCTCAATCCAGCAACAGTATCTGGTAGAATGGATACACTGACAGGTCTCAGTCCAGCAACAGAATTTGTTAGCATGATGGGTAAACAAACAGGTCTGAACCCTGTTTTTCTATATGACTGAACACATGAAATGAGTCATCTTATTTAGGTGGAGATTTACATCAGGTCCCTAGTATTACTTAGAGGCTGAGGTTACATCAGGTCCCAAGTCTTACATAGAGGCTGAGGTTACATCAGGTCCCTGGTCTTATTTAGAGGCTGAGGTTACATCAGGTCCCTAGTATTACTTAGAGGCTGAGGTTACATCAGGTCCCAAGTCTTACATAGAGGCTGAGGTTACATCAGGTCCCTGGTCTTATTTAGAGGCTGAGGTTACATCAGGTCCCTAGTATTACTTAGAGGCTGAGGTTACATCAGGTCCCAAGTCTTACATAGAGGCTGAGGTTACATCAGGTCCTTAGTATTACATAGAGGCTGAGGTTACATCAGGTCCCTGGACTTATTTAGAGGCTGAGATTACATCAGGTTCCTAGTATTACTTAGAGGCTGAGGTTACATCAGGTCCCTAGTCTTACATAGAGGCTGAGGTTACATCAGGTCCTTAGTATTACTTAGAGGCTGAGGTTACATCAGGTCCCTGGCCTTATTTAGAGGCTGAGATTACATCAGGTCCCTAGTATTACTTAGAGGCTGAGGTTACATCAGGTCCCTAGTCTTACATAAAGGCTGAGGTTACATCAATCAGGTCCTTAGTATTACATAGAGGCTGAGGTTACATCAGGTGCCTAGTATTACTTAGAGGCTGAGGTTACATCAGGTCCTTAGTATTACATAGAGGCTGAGGTTACATCAGGTCCCTAGACTTACATAGAGGCTGAGGTTACATCAGGTCCTTAGTATTACATAGAGGCTGAGGTTACATCAGCTCCCCGGACTTATTTAGAGGCTGAGATTACATCAGGTCCCTAGTATTACTTAGAGGCTGAGGTTACATCAGGTCCCTAGTCTTACATAGAGGCTGAGGTTACATCAATCAGGTCCTTAGTATTACATAGAGGCTGAGGTTACATCAGGTGCCTAGTATTACTTAGAGGCTGAGGTTACATCAGGTCCTTAGTATTACATAGAGGCTGAGGTTACATCAGGTCCCTAGACTTACATAGAGGCTGAGGTTACATCAGGTCCTTAGTATTACATAGAGGCTGAGGTTACATCAGCTCCCCGGACTTATTTAGAGGCTGAGATTACATCAGGTCCCTAGTATTACTTAGAGGCTGAGGTTACATCAGGTCCCTAGTATTACTTAGAGGCTGAGATTATATCAAGTCCCAAGTATTACATAGAGGCTGAGGTTACATCAGGTCCTTAGTATTACATAGAGGCTGAGGTTACATCAGGTCCCTAGTCTTACATAGAGGCTGAGGTTACATCAGGTCCTTAGTATTACTTAGAGGCTGAGGTTACATCAGGTCCCTAGTATTACTTAGAGGCTGATATTACATCAGGTCCCTAGTATTACTTAGAGGCTGATATTACATCAGGTCCCTAGTATTACTTAGAGGCTGATATTACATCAGGTCCCTAGTATTACTTAGAGGCTGATATTACATCAGGTCCCTAGTATTACTTAGAGGCTGATATTACATCAGGTCCCTAGTATTACTTAGAGGCTGATATTACATCAGGTCCCTAGTATTACTTAGAGGCTGATATTACATCAGGTCCCTAGTATTACTTAGAGGCTGATATTACATCAGGTCCCTAGTATTACTTAGAGGCTGATATTACATCAGGTCCCTCTTAGAGGCTGATATTACATCAGTCCCTTAGACATTACATCAGGTCCCTAGTATTACTTAGAGGCTGATATTACATCAGGTCCCTAGTATTACTTAGAGGCTGATATTACATCAGGTCCCTAGTATTACTTAGAGGCTGATATTACATCAGGTCCCTAGTATTGATCAGGTCCCTGATATTACATCAGGTCCCTAGTATTACTTAGAGGCTGATATTACAGGTCCCTAGTATTACATAGAGGCTGATATTACATCAGGTCCCTAGTATTACTTGAGGCTGATATTACATCAGGTTGTATTACTTAGAGGCTGAGGCTGATTACTTAGAGGCTGATATTACATCAGGTATTACTTAGAGGCTGAGATTATATCAAGTCCCTAGTATTACATTCAGGTCCTTGGTATTACATAGAGGCTGAGGTTACATCAGGTCCCCTAGTCTTACATAGAGGCTGAGGTTACATCAGGTCCTAGTATTACTTAGAGGCTGAGGTTACATCAGGTCCCTAGTATTACTTAGAGGCTGATATTACATCTCCCTAGTATTACTTAGAGGCTGATATTACATCAGGTCCCTAGTATTACTTAGAGGCTGATATTACAAGGTCCCAGTATTACTTAGAGGCTGATATTACATCAGGGTGTTAGAGGCTGATATTACATCAGGTCCCTTACTTAAAGGCTGACATTACATCAGGTCCCTCGTATTACTGAGGCTGATATTACATCAGGTCCCTAGTATTACTTAGAGGCTGATATTACATCAGGTCCCTAGTATTACTTAGAGGCTGATATTACATCAGGTCCCTAGTATTACTTAGTCAGGTTACTTAGAGGCTGATATTACATCAGGTCCCTAGTATTACTTAGAGGCTGATATTACATCAGGTCCCTATGTACTTAGAGGCTGATATTACATCAGGTCCCTAGTATTACTTAGAGGCTGATATTACATCAGGCTGATATTACATCCCTAGTATTTGAGGCTGATATTACATCAGGTCCCTAGTATTACTTAGAGGCTGATATTACATCAGGTCCCTAGTATTACTTAGAGGCTGATATTACATCAGGTCCCTAGTATTACTTAGAGGCTGATATTACATCAGGTCCCTAGTATTACTTAGAGGCTGATATTACATCAGGTCCCTAGTATTACTTAGAGGCTGATATTACATCAGGTCCCTAGTATTACTTAGAGGCTGATATTACATCAGGTCCCTAGTATTACTTAGAGGCTGATATTACATCAGGTCCCTAGTATTACTTAGAGGCTGATATTACATCAGGTCCCTAGCCTTACAGTAAGAATAATGCATTGCTGTCATGTATTATTATTGCCATTACAGTACCTGCATGTTATTGGTTGGCCATTTTGACGAGGCTCGTCTCTATAGGCCTATATCACATTGTGGTACCAGTTCTCTCATTCTATTTTGGGGTTATTTATCATGGTTGGTTACAATGCTTGCATAAGGACCGTGTGCAAGAATGGTTGTTTTCTTTTTTACTAGAGCTATGGTCTCCATTAAAGTAATATAATTAGTGTAGCATACTGGTTGTTTGGCATGACAAGCTGTTAGCACGATAGCACAAACAGCATGGTACTCAGGCTAGTAACACAGACAGCATGAAGATAATGATAGACTATGTTTTCTCCAGATCTATGGTGATAAAACTGGTCTAGACTGGTTCAACCAATTAAAGTGTCCCAGTTACAATTTGTTGTGTTAACCTATCATTGAGTCCTTCGTTAAGGAACACTAAGCAGGAACTACTGAGGTGAATCAATGTCCAGTTTTTAGAGAATCTGAGGGTGTTCTCAAAACAGGATTTGTTGGGCCTAGTCTCCGGGTGACTGAAACACCAAAAGTGTCACATGAGACCACCTTTACATGGTGTTGGGCTGCTTGGTTTATGAGACCACCTTTACATGGTGTTGGGCTGCTTGGTTTACGAGACCACCTTTACATGGTGTTGGGCTGCTTGGTTTATGAGACCACCTTTACATGGTGTTGGGCTGCTTGGTTTATGAGACCACCTTTACATGGTGTTGGGCTGCTTGGTTTATGAGACCACCTTTACATGGTGTTGGGCTGCTTGGTTTATGAGACCACCTTTACATGGTGTTGGGCTGCTTGGTTTATGAGACCACCTTTACATGGTGTTGGGCTGCTTGGTTTATGAGACCACCTTTACATGGTGTTGGGCTGCTTGGTTTATGAGACCACCTTTACATGGTGTTGGGCTGCTTGGTTTATGAGACCACCTTTACATGGTGTTGGGCTGCTTGGTTTATGAGACCACCTTTACATGGTGTTGGGCTGCTTGGTTTATGAGACCACCTTTACATGGTGTTGGGCTGCTTGGTTTATGAGACCACCTTTACATGGTGTTGGGCTGCTTGGTTTATGAGACCACCTTTACATGGTGTTGGGCTGCTTGGTTTATGAGACTACCTTTACATGGTGTTGGGCTGCTTGGTTTTATGAGACCACCTTTACATGGTGTTGGGCTGCTTGGTTTATGAGACCACCTTTACATGGTGTTGGGCTGCTTGGTTTATGAGACCACCTTTACATGGTGTTGGGCTGCTTGGTTTATGAGACCACCTTTACATGGTGTTGGGCTGCTTGGTTTATGAGACCACCTTTACATGGTGTTGGGCTGCTTGGTTTATGAGACCACCTTTACATGGTGTTGGGCTGTTGGGCTGCATGGTGTTGGGGTTTATGAGACCACCTTTACATGGTGTTGGGCTGCTTGGTTTATGAGACCACCTTTACATGGTGTTGGGCTGCTTGGTTTATGAGACCACCTTTACATGGTGTTGGGCTGCTTGGTTTATGAGACCACCTTTACATGGTGTTGGGCCTTGGTTTTACATGGTGTTGGGCTGCTTGGTTTATGAGACCACCTTTACATGGTGTTGGGCTGCTTGGTTTATGAGACCACCTTTACATGGTGTTGGGCTGCTTGGTTTATGAGACCACCTTTACATGGTGTTGGGCTGCTTGGTTTATGAGACCACCTTTACATGGTGTTGGGCTGCTTGGTTTATGAGACCACCTTTACATGGTGTTGGGCTGCTTGGTTTATGAGACCACCTTTACATGGTGTTGGGCTGCTTGGTTTATGAGACCACCTTTACATGGTGTTGGGCTGCTTGGTTTATGAGACCACCTTTACATGGTGTTGGGCTGCTTGGTTTATGAGACCACCTTTACATGGTGTTGGGCTGCTTGGTTTATGAGACCACCTTTACATGGTGTTGGGCTGCTTGGTTTATGAGACCACCTTTACATGGTGTTGGGCTGCTTGGTTTATGAGACCACCTTTACATGGTGTTGGGCTGCTTGGTTTATGAGACCACCTTTACATGGTGTTGGGCTGCTTGGTTTATGAGACCACCTTTACATGGTGTTGGGCTGCTTTACATGGTGTTGGGCTGCTTGAGACCACCTTTACATGGTGTTGGGCTGCTTGGTTTATGAGACCACCTTTACATGGTGTTGGGCTGCTTGGTTTATGAGACCACCTTTACATGGTGTTGGGCTGCTTGGTTTATGAGACCACCTTTACATGGTGTTGGGCTGCTTGGTTTATGAGACCACCTTTACATGGTGTTGGGCTGCTTGGTTTATGAGACCACCTTTACATGGTGTTGGGCTGCTTGGTTTATGAGACCACCTTTACATGGTGTTGGGCTGCTTGGTTTATGAGACCACCTTTACATGGTGTTGGGCTGCTTGGTTTATGAGACCACCTTTACATGGTGTTGGGCTGCTTGGTTTATGAGTTTACATGGTGTTGGGCTGCTTGGTTTATGAGACCACCTTTACATGGTGTTGGGCTGCTTGGTTTATGAGACCACCTTTACATGGTGTTGGGCTGCTTGGTTTATGAGACCACCTTTACATGGTGTTGGGCTGCTTGGTTTATGAGACCACCTTTACATGGTGTTGGGCTGCTTGGTTTATGAGACCACCTTTACATGGTGTTGGGCTGCTTGGTTTATGAGACCACCTTTACATGGTGTTGGGCTGCTTGGTTTATGAGACCACCTTTACATGGTGTTGGGCTGCTTGGTTTATGAGACCACCTTTACATGGTGTTGGGACCACCTTTACATGGTGTTGGGCTGGTTTATGAGACCATATTTACATGGTGTTGGGCTGCTTGGTTTATGAGACCACCTTTACATGGTGTTGGGCTGCTTGGTTTATGAGACCACCTTTACATGGTGTGTTTATGAGGCTGGGCTGCTTGGTTTATGAGACCACCCTTTACATGGTGTTGGTGTTGGGCTTGGTTTATGAGACCACCTTTACATGGTGTTGGGCTGCTTGGTTTATGAGACCACCTTTACATGGTGTTGGGCTGCTTGGTTTATGAGACCACCTTTACATGGTGTTGGGCTGCTTGGTTTATGAGACCACCTTTACACTTGGTTTATGAGACCACCTTTACGTGGTGTTGGGCTGCTTGGTTTATGAGACCACCTTTACATGGTGTTGGGCTGCATGGTGTTGGTGGTTTATGAGACCACCTTTACATGGTGTTGGGCTGCTTGGTTTATGAGACCACCTTTACATGGTGTTGGGCTGCTTGGTTTATGAGACCACCTTTACATGGTGTTGGGCTGCTTGGTTTATGAGACCACCTTTACATGGTGTTGGGCTGCTTGGTTTATGAGACCACCTTTACATGGTGTTGGGCTGCTGGGCTGGTTTATGAGACCACCTTTACATGGTGTTGGGCTGCTTGGTTTATGAGACCACCTTTACATGGTGTTGTTTTATGGCTGCTTGGTTTATGAGACCACCTTTATGGCTGCTTGGTTTATGAGACCACCTTTACATGGTGTTGGGCTGCTTGGTTTATGAGACCACCTTTACATGGTGTTGGGCTGCTTGGTTTATGAGACCATGGTGTTGGGCCTTTACATGGTGTTGGGCTGCTTGGTTTATGAGACCACCTTTACATGGTGTTGGGCTGCTTGGTTTATGAGACCACCTTTACATGGTGTTGGGCTGCTTGGTTTATGAGACCACCTTTACATGGTGTTGGGCTGCTTGGTTTATGAGACCACCTTTACATGGTGTTGGGCTGACCACCTTTGGCTGCTTGGTTTATGAGACCACCTTTACATGGTGTTGGGCTGCTTGGTTTATGAGACCACCTTTACATGGTGTTGGGCTGCTTGGTTTATGAGACCACCTTTACATGGTGTTGGGCTGCTTGGTTTATGAGACCACCTTTACATGGTGTTGGGCTGCTTGGTTTATGAGACTACCTTTACATGGTGTTGGGCTGCTTGGTTTATGAGACCACCTTCACATGGTGTTGGGCTGCTTGATTTATGAGACCATATTTACATGGTGTTGGGCTGCTTGGTTTATGAGACCATATTTACATGGTGTTGGGCTGCTTGGTTTATGAGACCATATTTACATGGTGTTGGGCTGCTTGGTTTATGAGACCACCTTTACATGGTGTTGGGCTGCTTGGTTTATGAGACCACCTTTACATGGTGTTGGGCTGCTTGGTTTTATGAGACCACCTTCACATGGTGTTGGGCTGCTTGATTTATGAGACCACCTTTACATGGTGTTGGGCTGCTTGGTTTATGAGACCACCTTTACATGGTGTTGGGCTGCTTGGTTTATGAGACCACCTTTACATGGTTTTGGGCTGCTTCGTTTTATGAGACCACCTTTACATGGTGTTGGGCTGCTTCGTTTTATGAGACCACCTTTACATGGTGTTGGGCTGCTTCGTTTTATGAGACCACCTTTACATGGTGTTGGGCTGCTTCGTTTTATGAGACCACCTTTACATGGTGTTGGGCTGCTTGGTTTTATGAGACCACCTTTACATTGTGTTGGGCTGCTTGGTTTATGAGACCACCTTTACGTGGTGTTGGGCTGCTTGGTTTATGAGACCACCTTTACATGGTGTTGGGCTGCTTGGTTTATGAGACCACCTTTACATGGTGTTGGGCTGCTTGGTTTATGAGACCACCTTTACATGGTGTTGGGCTGCTTGGTTTATGAGACCACCTTTACATGGTGTTGGGCTGCTTCGTTTTATGAGACCACCTTTACATGGTGTTGGGCTGCTTGGTTTATGAGACCACCTTTACATGGTGTTGGGCTGCTTCGTTTTATGAGACCACCTTTACATGGTGTTGGGCTGCTTCGTTTTATGAGACCACCTTTACATGGTGTTGGGCTGCTTCGTTTTATGAGACCACCTTTACATGGTGTTGGGCTGCTTCGTTTTATGAGACCACCTTTACATGGTGTTGGGCTGCTTTGTTTTATGAGACCACCTTTACATTGTGTTGGGCTGCTTGGTTTATGAGACCACCTTTACGTGGTGTTGGGCTGCTTGGTTTATGAGACCACCTTTACATGGTGTTGGGCTGCTTGGTTTATGAGACCACCTTTACATGGTGTTGGGCTGCTTGGTTTATGAGACCACCTTTACATGGTGTTGGGCTGCTTGGTTTATGAGACCACCTTTACATGGTGTTGGGCTGCTTGCTTGTTTTTATAGAGCTGTAAATCCAACTGACTTCATTCTCAATTTCACAAGTTGGTACTTGGGTCCTGACCTTGACTGACCATCAGGTCCAGTATGAATGGTGTTGTCCAGGGTTAGGTTCCCTTAGTTTACATATTGGTCTTCAACATCGTGTGGAAAAGGCCTGGAGTTCTTCAGGATCTGAATGACAGTTTGGAAAATATTTCAAATCAAATGTTTATTGTCACATGCTTCGTAAACAACAGGTGTATATTAACATTGAAATGCTTACTGATGGATCCTTCCAGACAATGCAGAATCCCCTTCAATATATATATATATATCAGTATGATGTTGTTCCCCTAGACCAGGGCTGCTCAACTCTCTTCCTGGAGATCTACCGTCCTGTGGGTTTTCAGTCCAATCCTCTTCCTGGAGATCTACCGTCCTGTGGGTTTTCAGTCCAACCCTCTTCCTGGAGATCTACCATCCTGTGGGTTTTCAGTCCAACCCTCTTCCTGGAGATCTACCGTCCTGTGGGTTGGGTTTTCAGTCCAACCCTCTTCCTGGAGATCTACCGTCTTGTGGGATTTCAGTCCAACCCTCTTCCTGGAGATCGACCGTCCTGTGGGTTGGGTTTTCAGTCCAACCCTCTTCCTGGAGATCTACCGTCCTGCGGATTTCCAGTCCAACCCTCTTCCTGGAGATCTACTGTCCCTGAGGTTTTCAGTCCAAACCTCTTCCTGGAGATCGACCATCCTGTGGGTTTTTAGTCCAACCCTCTTCCTGGAGATCGAACGTCCTGTGGGTTTTTAGTCCAACCCTCTTCCTGGAGATCTACTGTCCCTGAGGTTTCTTTCCAAACCTCTTCCTGGAGATCGACCGTCCTGTGGGTTTTTAGTCCAACCCTCTTCCTGGAGATCGACCGTCCTGTGGGTTTTTAGTCCAACCCTCTTCCTGGAGATCGAACGTCCTGTGGGTTTTTAGTCCAACCCTCTTCCTGGAGATATTACCGTCCTGTGGGTTGTAAGTCCGATCCTCTTCCTGGAGATCTACCGTCCTGTGGGTTTTTAGTCCAACCCTCTTCCTGGAGATCTACTGTCCCTGAGGTTTTCAGTCCAAACCTCTTCCTGGAGATGAACTGTCCTGTGGGTTTTTAGTCCAACCCTTTTCCTGGAGATCTACTGTCCCTGAGGTTTTCTGTCCAAACCTCTTCCTGGAGATCGACCGTCCTGTGGGTTTTTAGTCCAACCCTCTTCCTGGAGATCTACCGTCCTGTGGGTTTTCAACCCAACCCTCTTCCTGGAGATCTACCGTCCTGTGGGTTTTTAGTCCAACCCTCTTCCTGGAGATCTACCGTCCTGTGGGTTTTTAGTCCAAACCTCTTCCTGGAGATCTACCGTCCTGTGGGTTTTCAACCCAACCCTCTTCCTGGAGATATTACCGTCCCGTGGGTTTTTAGTCCAACCCTCTTCCTGGAGATCTACCATAGTGTGGGTTTTTAGTCCAACCCTCTTCCTGGAGATCTACTGTCCCTGAGGTTTTCAGTCCAAACCTCTTCCTGGAGATCTACCGTCCTGTGGGTTTTTAGTCCAACCCTCTTCCTGGAGATCTACCATAGTGTGGGTTTTCAGTCCAACCCTCTTCCTGGAGTTCGACCGTCCTGTGGGTTTTTAGTCCAACCCTCTTCCTGGAGATTTACCGTCCTGTGGGTTTTCAGTACAACCCTCTTCCTGGAGATCGACCGTCCTGTAGGTTTTCAGTCCATCCCTCTTCCTGGAGATCTACCGTCCTGTGGGTTTTCAGTCCATCCCTCTTCCTGGAGATCTACTTTCTTGTGGTTTTCCTGTGGGTTTTCATTATAGCTGCATAACTAATGCTATTGTTTTTTATGTGCAAACACTTTTTCATATCTATATTGTAAATACACATGATTGTATAAAAATGTGTATATTTTGGTTGGGTCCATCGTGGGGTATCTGTGTTACCTAACCCTCCTATTGTTCTCTCTTGCCTGACCTTCAGTTAGGCAGGTGCCTGAGAGCTGTGACTGCGCCAAGGGCTAACATCTTGTACGTTGTCTCTTCGTGCGCAGGACAAATAAAAATCCAACCAGCAGACCTCCAGTTGTGGCAGTGTTCTCATTAAATTACACAACTCAGAACGAACCACACTACATATACATTTTGGAGTTATTGATCCTACGAAAAACACTCTTCTTACGAAAGCAAATACACATTGGGCAGGGAATATGTGCCAGAGGGAATGTTCTATGTTAATGAGTACCGACACGCATCACAGTGGAATTCCCCTGGACACTCCAGTCCAAACATAACACGATGTGCAACAAGTCGACTCACTAACAATTCCTGTATTTTCCACCAATACTGTTACATTTTAATGAACAGGGCATGGCCAATGGAACGGAATGTTACTTTAATGTTACTTTTGATTGGAGCTACAGGATGATTTCCTGCCTGCATGGGAGCCCGTGATTGGTTGTCAAGAGTTCTGGGGTTATGCAACGAGAACACATCTCACATCTGTTTAAGTTGGAAATATGGTGGCTGTGTGTGCAGTGTGAGTCGGGCCCAGCCTAAATGTGGTTAGGGTTTGCATGCAAAGAGATCATTTGCCCTCGTTCGCATGCCTTGGCTTTCTGCAGACATATACAACATGTTTGTCCGTCTCTGATAGCTGTGTATTCTTAATGTCAACCCTCTGCTCGGTCTACCAGGGTAGTAATGACAGAACACTGATTGAAGTTGGCTATTATGGGATGCAACTTCACTATTATTTATTCCTTCCATGAAAAAAAAAGGCCTATCATTCAGATGACTGTTTTGTTGATGGAATCTCCATTGAAAATTTGAAAATGACATTTTTATCTCCTTTAGAAAGAGTTGTAGATTCAGTTAAGACAAAGACAAGGTATTCCACGATAGCACCTTTATCAGAACCTTCATTCACATTTCTCTTGACACAGAACTATATGGTGAGGTCTACTGTATAAACTGAATGCAAATCCTAAAATCACTCATGGGTTGTGTCCCAAAATGCACCCTATCCTCTATATAGGGCAGAACTGTTGACCAGGACCCCACTATATAGGGAATACGGGGTCATTTGGGACACTGCCAAGAAAGGGGATAGAACGCAGAATAATGCATGGTACCATGCTGAGACTGGTCACAATCTGTCAAGTTAATCAGTATTTACTGCCCCTCCAGCTTTGTTACCCATTTACCATTACCACTGTGTGTTGTTGCCATAGTAACACAGCTACCATTACCACTGTGTGTTGTTGCCATAGTAACACAACTACCACTACCACTGTGTGTTGGTGCCATAGTAACACAGCTACCACTACCACTGTGTGCTAACACTACCACTGTGTTGGTGCCATAACACAGCTACCAACCACTGTGTGTTGGTGCCAGCCACTAACACTACCACTGTGTGTTTGTTGCCATAGTAACACAGCTAACACTACCACTGTGTTGGTGCCATAGTAACACAGCTACCACTACCACTGTGTGTTGTTGCCATAGTAACACAACTACCACTACCACTGTGTGTTGGTGCCATAGTAACACAGCTAACACTACCACTGTGTGTTGGTGCCATAGTAACACAGCTAACACTACCACTGTGTGTTGTTGCCATAGTAACACAGCTAACACTACCACTGTGTTGGTGCCATAGTAACACAGCTACCACTACCACTGTGTGTTGTTGCCATAGTAGCACAGCTAACACTACCACTGTGTTGGTGCCATAGTAACACAGCTAACACTACCAGAAATGTGTGTTGTTGCCATAGCAACACAGCTAACACTACCACTGTGTGTTGTTGCCATAGTAACACAGCTAACACTACCACTGTGTGTTGTTGCCATAGTAACACAGCTAACACTACCACTGTGTGTTGTTGCCATAGTAACACAGCTAACACTACCACTGTGTTGGTGCCATAGTAACACAGCTAACACTACCACTGTGTGTTGTTGCCATAGTAACACAGCTAACACTACCACTGTGTGTTGTTGCCATAGTAACACAGCTAACACTACCACTGTGTGCTAACACTACCACTTGTGGTGCCATAGTAACACAGCTAACACTACCACTGTGTGTTGTTGCCATAGTAACACAGCTAACACTACCACTGTCAGTTGTTGCCATAGTAACACAGCTAACACTACCACTGTGTGTGTTTTTTTTCAGAAATAACAAAAACAAAGGCGCAGCTGTGCTTGAAACCCCGTTGATGTGAATTTCACAAAGAGTCTATAGTCCTTCCAGTTGTGTTGATCCTGCAAACCGAATCTATCATTTAATTCAAATAGTTTACTAACTGAGTGTGGTCACGTTAACGTGTGGTTGCATAAGTGTGAGTTGAGTTTGGGACATGTTTTACGTGCCTCATTGTGACTATCTGTTATTAACAGAGGGATTATTCCCACATTGGCATGTCGGCCTAATTCATTCAATGATGTTGTTGTTTTTTTTAAGATGCCTGCTGCAATCTCTTCCGTCTTCAAAAGTCCAAATATGTACGTAGGTGAACGAGCCAGCCTAGCTTTTATGTCTGGCACTGAGTCTATGCCCTCGATGAGTAACAGACTAGGGTCTGTGCCCCAAATGTCACGTACACCATTTACAATAGGTAGTAAAGGGTGTGGTGAAAGGCTTACTCAACGGGGCCAGTACAAATATCCATATCAATATAATCAAAAGCCTAATAAAAATTACAAGTAGTAGAAGAGACATGCATGGTAAGTAAACTGATATGTACACAATAGGATATTCAATATCAATGATGAATGTTAGGTATGACTGTATTTACAAATAGGCCTATGTAACAGTATAACTTTAGACCGTCCCCTCGCCCATACCCGGGCGCGAACCAGGGACCCTATGCACACATCAACAACAGTCACCCTCGAAGCATCGTTACCCACCGCTCCACAAAAGCCGCGGCCCTTGCAGAGCAAGGGGAACTACTACTTCAAGGTCTCAGAGCAAGTGACGTCACCGATTGAAACGCTATTTAGCGCGCACCGCTAACTAAGCTAGCCGTTTCACATCCGTTACACCTATAAAGAGGGTTAGTGTCTTGGTCGCGCAGTTGAATTAGTATATATGGAATAGGGAAGCATTTTGGGACCCATTCTAGTAGGGACCGGTATATGACTGTGTGTTTACAGTGACAAGTTCAACTACCGTCTTCGTCCCCGAAATAGAATCGTCTTGGAAATAACGAGCGCCAAAGATCCCATAGGTCATCAGCTTCAGAGAGGCCTGAAAGATGATTCCTCAGTAATCGATTCAGTGGGTTTTTAGCAAAGCCCCTCTTTTTTTTGTCTCTCTACAGTATTCTCCCCAAACAGCCTCTCGACTATGATGTTAGCCTCAAGATCTTCAAGGTGTTGCCAGAGGCGTCATGCCTGTAGGGGGGCACAAGGGCACGGTATCCACAGTGGAGGAGGAGAGAGAGTGTAGATTTTAGCTGGCAGCGATGGGCAGGACTGTCAGAAGTTGTGTGTGTAAATGAATTTGATCAAGCCGTATAGGCTATTGATTCCTTCCTTGGTTGAATCAATAAAACAGCCATGTTTGGTTGTTTCTCTGTAATACCTAGATGCCACCTAGACATTTATAAAAAAACATTTTTTAGCTAGCCAGCTAGATAGGTTTCCAATCTCCCAACTTCTTAACCAGATACAAAGGCCATTTCAGACGTTCAATCAGGTGAAGAGTAGCTTGTCTAACTATCTTAGCTGGCCTGTTGGCAACATTGGTCGACTTTTAAAAAGCAAGTCATTAATAAACATACTGAATAAGACTTAATATTTTACCCAGATTTTAGCAGAGATGCAGAGGAGCATATTTTATTTCTATAAATAAAAAAATGAACCACCAGTCAGGAGGATACAGACTGCTCAAGAGGTATGCTTTAGATATGCAGAAAAATACTTGGTTTTAATGTAATCTGGCACCTTACGATAATATCATTATATATGTTTTTATTAAATATGATGCCATAATATCTGCCTGATGATGTGTGTTAGGATCCCATGTAAATGTGTTGTAATTTGGATGTAATATCCTGGGCATGTTAGTGCAGTATATTGAGATGTGTGATTTACAACAGTCATATTGACAGATACACTATATATACAAAAGTATGTGGACACCCCTTCAAATGAGTGGATTCAGCTATTTCAGCGACACCCGTTGCTGACAGGTGTATAAAATCACAGCCATGCAATCTCCATAGACAAACATTGGCAGTAGAATGACCTTACTGAAGAGCTCAGTGACTTTCAACTTGGCACCGTCTTAGGATGCCACCTTTCCAACATGTCAGTTCGTCAAATTTCTTCTTTGCTTGAGCTGCCCCGGTCAGCTGTAAGTGCTGTTATTGTGAAGTGGTAGGCGGTGGTGAAGTGGTGAATCTAGGAGCAACAACGGCTCAGCCGTGAAGTGGTAGGCCACACAAGTTCACAGAAAGGGACTGCCGAGTGCTGAAGTGAGTAGCGTGTAACAATCTTCTGTATTCAAACTGTTCCAAACTGCCACTGGAAACGTCAGCACTATAACTGTTCGTTGGGAGGTTCATGAAAAGGGTTTCCATGGCAGAGCAGCCGCATACAAGCCTAAGATCACCATGTGCAATGCCAAGTGTTGGCTGGAGTGGTGTAAAGCTCGCCGGCATTGGAGGAGTGGAAATGCGTTCTTTGGCAGACCGGCAAATCTTGGTTTGGCGGATGTCAGGAGAACGCTACCTGCCCCAATGCATAGTGCCAACTGTAAAGTTTGGTGGAGGAGGAATAATGGTTTGGGGCTGTTTTTCATGGTTTCGGCCCCTTAGTTCCAGTGAAGGGGAATCTTAACGCTACAGCAATGTTATTCTAGATGATTCTGTGCTTCTAACTTTGTGGCAACCAGTTTCAGCATGACCATTTTTTTAACCTTTATTTTACTAGGCAAGTCAGTTAAGAACAAATTCTTATTTTCAATGACAGCCTAGGAACAGTGGGTTAACTGCCTGTTCAGGGGCAGAACGACAGATTTGTACCTTGTCAGCTTGGGGATTTGAACTTGCAACCTTCCGGTTACTAGTCCAACGCTCTAACCACTGGGCTACTCAATGCCCCCGTGCACAAAGTCAGGTCCACACAGAAAGGGTTTGTCAAGATCGGTGTGGAAGAACTTGACTGGCCTGCACAGAGCCCTGACCACAATCACATCGAACACCTTTGTGATGAATTGGAACACCGACTGCGAGCCAGGGTTAATTGCCCAACATCAGTGCCTAACATAATATAAAAATCCCCATCAAAATCCATCAATTTAACCTGATATCAGTTTTGCATTCTGCATTAGGGGGCAGGTAGCCTAGTGGTTAGAGCGTTGGACTTGTAACCCAACGGTTGCAAGATTGAATCCCTGAGCTGACAAGGTAAATATCAGTCGTTCTGCCCCTGAACAAGGCTGTTAACCCACTATTCCTAAACTGTCATTGAAAACGAGAATTTGTTCTTAACTGACTTGCCTAGTTAAATAAAGGTAATATAAACAATTAGGGTGGAATGTGGCTGAGCTTCGACAGTGTTTGTTCAGACCATGATACATCCTGAAAATTGATCTTCTCCTGAAAACTGGTATAGTGTCTGAACGGTTTGACCCATAAACTAATATGACCACGCAAGTGTCACTGGACTCGTCTGAAGGTAACCGGTACAGTTTACAAAATTAGTAGAAGTATGTAGAAGTATCCCCCCCAAAAAAAGGGATTAAATATGTGTAAAAAATCCTGATCTTTCTTATCTCCTGTTGTAGATATAGGACAGACAGTTAAACACCTTCCTTATGATTTACAGTGTGTTTGGACTGTCTTTTTTGGGTTATTCAATGCGTTTCTGTGGGATTTGGTACTAAAGGCCAAATTTTATATTTTACTTTTGCATCGTTTGCTTTTTACACAACAAGCTGCCATCGTGGGGTAAAATCCTTTCAGGTCACTGTGTAGGATGGCAGTGCGTTTATAGAAAGTCGAGATATTTCTGTCTAAATGTTTGTTCGTACTGTAGTTTCACTCTACCAACAGCATCCTATGTGAACCATGTAAACTACAGTATGTTTCCCTGACGTTTTCAAGGACGTGCTTCTATCTTCAAATGTGTAACTGGAATATATATATATATAAATATAATATAATATAAATATAATATAAAAATATTGGCGTTCTTGCAGGAGGAAAGGATATTTGCTGAATGTAGCTACTGTTCAGGTTAACACCATAGAGGACTAAATATTGTCTTATAAAACTATAAAATAAATAAATGTAATAATAATATATCCAAAGCGACTTACAGTCATGTGTGCATACATTCATGGGTGGTCCCGGGGATCGAACCCACTACCCTGGCGTTACAATCGCCATGCTCTACCAACTGAGCTACAGAAGGACCAATCTGTAACGTTAGCAAGTTTGTGTATGTGAATATAAACCTTCATTAAGTTATCGAGCCGAAAAGTCATTATGATATAGACTTAAGGGAGTTAAAGATTAAATCCTCTTTAGAAAAGTCATTATGATATAGACTTAAGGGAGTTAAAGATTAAATCCTCTTTAGAAAAGTCATTATGATATAGACTTAAGGGCGTTAAAGATTAAATCCTCTTTAGAAAAGTCATTATGATATAGATTTAAGGGAGTTAAAGATTAAATCCTCTTTAGAAAAGTCATTATGATATAGATTTAAGGGCGTTAAAGATTAAATCCTCTTTAGAAAAGTCATTATGATATAGACTTAAGGGCGTTAAAGATTAAATCCTCTTTAGAAAAGTCATTATGATATAGATTTGATATAGGATTAAATCCTCTTTAGAAAAGTCATTAGTTAAATAAAGATTAAATCCTCTTTAGAAAAGTCATTATGATATAGACTTAAGGAGTTAAAGATTAAATCCTCTTTAGAAAAGTCATGATATGATATAGACTTAAGGGCGTTAGTTAAAGATTAAATCCTCTTTAGAAAAGTCATTATGATATAGACTTAAGGGCGTTAAAGATTAAATCCTCTTTAGAAAAGTCATTATGATATAGACTTAAGGGAGTTAAAGATTAAATCCTCATTAGAAAAGTCATTATGATATAGACTTAAGGGCGTTAAAGATTAAATCCTCTTTAGAAAAGTCATTATGATATAGACTTAAGGGCGTTAAAGATTAAATCCTCTTTAGAAAAGTCATTATGATATAGACTTAAGGGCGTTAAAGATTAAATCCTCATTAGAAAAGTCATTATGATATAGACTTAAGGGCGTCAAAGATTAAATCCTCATTAGAAAAGTCATTATGATATAGACTTAAGGGCGTTAAAGATTAAATCCTCATTAGAAAAGTCATTATGATATAGACTTAAGGGAGTTAAAGATTAAATCCTCTTTAGAAAAGTCATTATGATATAGACTTAAGGTTAAAGCGTCAAAGATTAAATCCTCTTTAGAAAAGTCATTATGATATAGATTTAAGGGCGTTAAAGATCATTATGATATAGACTTAAGGGCGTTAAAGATTAAATCCTCATTAGAAAAGTCATTAGAAAAGTCATTATGATATAGACTTAAATCCTCTTTAGAAAAGTCATTATGCGTTAAAAGATTAAATCCTCATTAGAAAAGTCATTATGATATAGACTTAAGCGCGTTAAAGATTAAATCCTCTTTAGAAAAGTCATTATGATATAGATTTAAGCGCGTTAAAGATTAAATCCTCTTTAGAAAAGTCATTATGATATAGATTTAAGGGCGTTAAAGATTAAATCCTCATTAGGGGAAACAACGCAACTGTTCGCATCAGCACTTTTGCTACATTTACATTTACATTTAAGTCATTTAGCAGACGCTCTTATCCAGAGCGACTTACAAATTGCTTTTGTTTTGATGTTGCAAGGAGAGGAGCCTCCGGCAGCGATGTAACACACATTCTGCTGTTCTATTCCGCGCGCAACAATGCTAGTTATTTACAGTCATTTCTTTGTTGTTATAATTGCCCAAACGGACATGGCAGTTTTAGCAATGAAGGATTACTGCTTTAAGGCTGGCTGGACGGGTGTGTTTATGTCTAGGTGAGCTATACCAGTCATTATGATATAGATTTAGGCTGATGTTATTCTGGTTGGCTCAAGTGCCAAAATAATCCAAGGCAGCCATGGTAGGAATGTGGCCAACCAAACTTCAGAACATATTCTAAAAACAAGTGTGGAACAAAGGTAGCTGGCATTTGGTTTGTGATTTCAAGGTAATGTCTCAGTTGAGGGCCTGGAGGATTCTACTGTGACGTGTTTCAAAGGATTGTCAGGGGGAGTGTCAAAGCTATGGGGGTTGGGGGAGGGGCCTCTCCCTCTCTGTGTTACATAACACACACCTAGCACCCTGTTGTCACATCAATCAGAACCATAACATAGCCTTGCACCCTGTTGTCACATCAATCAGAACCATAACACACACCTAGCACCATGTTGTCACATCAATCAGAACCATAACATACACCTAGCACCATGTTGTCACATCAATCAGAACCATAACATACACCTAGCACCCTGTTGTCACATCAATCAGAACCATAACATACACCTAGCACCATGTTGTCACATCAATCAGAACCATAACATAGCCTTGCACCCTGTTGTCACATCAATCAGAACCATAACATACACCTAGCACCATGTTGTCACATCAATCAGAACCATAACATACACCTAGCACCATGTTGTCACATCAATCAGAACCATAACATACACCTAGCACCCTGTTGTCACATCAATCAGAACCATAACATAGCCTTGCACCCTGTTGTCACATCAATCAGAACCATAACATACACCTAGCACCCTGTTGTCACATCAATCAGAACCATAACACACACCTAGCACCCTGTTGTCACATCAATCAGAACCATAACATAGCCTTGCACCCTGTTGTCACATCAATCAGAACCATAACATACACCTAGCACCCTGTTGTCACATCAATCAGAACCATAACATACACCTAGCACCATGTTGTCACATCAATCAGAACCATAACATACACCTAGCACCCTGTTGTCACATCAATCAGAACCATAACATAGTCTTGCACCCTGTTGTCACATCAATCAGAACCATAACATAGCCTTGCACCATGTTGTCACATCAATCAGAACCATAACATACACCTAGCACCATGTTGTCACATCAATCAGAACCATAACATACACCTAGCACCATGTTGTCACATCAATCAGAACCATAACATAGCCTTGCACCATGTTGTCACATCAATCAGAACCATAACATAGCCTTGCACCCTGTTGTCACATCAATCAGAACCATAACATACACCTAGCACCCTGTTGTCACATCAATCAGAACCATAACATAGCCTTGCACCATGTTGTCACATCAATCAGAACCATAACACACACCTAGCACCCTGTTTTCACATCAATCAGAACCATAACATAGCCTTGCACCCAGTTGTCACATCAATCAGAACCATAACATAGCCTTGCACCCTGTTGTCACATCAATCAGAACCATAACATACACCTAGCACCCTGTTGTCACATCAATCAGAACCATAACATACACCTAGCACCATGTTGTCACATCAATCAGAACCATAACATAGCCTTGCACCCTGTTGTCACATCAATCAGAACCATAACATAGCCTTGCACCATGTTGTCACATCAATCAGAACCATAACATAGCCTTGCACCCTGTTGTCACATCAATCAGAACCATAACATACACCTAGCACCATGTTGTCACATCAATCAGAACCATAACATAGCCTTGCACCATGTTGTCACATCAATCAGAACCATAACATAGCCTTGCACCCTGTTGTCACATCAATCAGAACCATAACACACACCTAGCACCATGTTGTCACATCAATCAGAACCATAACATACACCTAGCACCATGTTGTCACATCAATCAGAACCATAACATACACCTAGCACCCTGTTGTCACATCAATCAGAACCATAACATACACCTAGCACCATGTTGTCACATCAATCAGAACCATAACATAGCCTTGCACCCTGTTGTCACATCAATCAGAACCATAACATACACCTAGCACCCTGTTGTCACATCAATCAGAACCATAACATACACCTAGCACCATGTTGTCACATCAATCAGAACCATAACATACACCTAGCACCCTGTTGTCACATCAATCAGAACCATAACATACACCTAGCACCATGTTGTCACATCAATCAGAACCATAACATACACCTAGCACCCTGTTGTCACATCAATCAGAACCATAACATACACCTAGCACCCTGTTGTCACATCAATCAGAACCATAACACACACCTAGCACCCTGTTGTCACATCAATCAGAACCATAACATAGCCTTGCACCCTGTTGTCACATCAATCAGAACCATAACATACACCTAGCACCCTGTTGTCACATCAATCAGAACCATAACATAGCCTTGCACCCTGTTGTCACATCAATCAGAACCATAACATAGCCTTGCACCCTGTTGTCACATCAATCAGAACCATAACACACACCTAGCACCCTGTTGTCACATCAATCAGAACCAATGCCAATGGTTCTTCTTTGTCTAATTGTGCTGAAAAGCACAACCCCCCCCCATCCAAGATCAGCTGTAGGCATTGGCCTGGTTCCCTTCCGGGCGTCTTCCTTTTAGTCATCGTTAGCTTGAATAGCCCCGGCCCTGTCTGGGAGTAATGGGCTTTAGCTCTTATTACCTGCACACACAATACTGCTGTGTTGATATGTACCTTTCTGTGATGCTCCCAGGCATAGAGAACAGTCAGGCTCTCTTAGTAAAACACATCTAATGTGTTGATATGTACCTTTCTGTGATGCTCCCAGGCATAGAGAACAGTCAGGCTCTCTTAGTAAAACACATCTAATGTGTTGATATGTACCTTTCTGTGATGCTCCCAGGCATAGAGAACAGTCAGGCTCTCTTAGTAAAACACATCTAATGTGTTGATATGTACCTTTCTGTGATGCTCCCAGGCATAGAGAACAGTCAGGCTCTCTTAGTAAAACACATCTAATGTGTTGATATGTACCTTTCTGTGATGCTCCCAGGCATAGAGAACAGTCAGGCTCTCTTAGTAAAACACATCTAATGTGTTGATATGTACCTTTCTGTGATGCTCCCAGGCATAGAGAACAGTCAGGCTCTCTTAGTAAAACACATCTAATGTGTTTGTGTTGCAGGATACAAGGTAACTTTTTCCGTAGTATGTTAGAAAGCTTTACACTGTCGTACACACAACTCTGTAGCATCATATTCCAGGCAGTGTCTTGTCTTATGACACACAGAGAACAGGGGAGAGAGAGAACAGGCCTACAAAAAAACAACAGCTGGATCAGAGCTGGAACAAAAACCAACTTGTCCAAAATGTTATTTGTTTCTGTTGACTGCCAAACGTTCATATAAATGAGCCCTTTTATGTTTGCAGCTACGCTCTGTGAGTTTCCCCGTGAAAGGAATTGTTAAGCACAGTCTTTCAATGCATGCTGAGAGGCCTTGCGAGCGCAATAAGCTGGGACACATAGGACGGGTACGTGAGGACGTGTAATAATAATAATATAATATATGCCATTTAGCAGACGCTTTTATCCAAAGCGACTTACAGTCATGTGTGCATACATTCTACGTATGGGTGGTCCCGGGAATCGAACCCACTATCCTGGCGTTACAAGCGCCATGCTCTACCAACTGTGCTACAGAAGGTATAGACATGTATAGATTGGACACTGATATTGTAGAACCGCGCACACACACACACACACACACACACACTCATCCCAGAATTGGGGACAAAAGGGGACTTTATTAAATTAACAAGTCATCAGTGAGTTCAATCTCAAACTGTGTTACGTGAACATCATCTGGGTGATCAGTTGGATATGGGGGAAAGCTCATATAGCCTAGGTAATGGCAGGTAGCCTAGTGTTTAGAGCGTTGGGCCTTTAACTGAAAGGTTGCTAGATCAAATCCCTGAGCTGACAAAATCTGTTGTTCTGCCCCCTGAACAAGGCAGTTAACCCACTGTTCCTAGGCTGTCATTGTAAATAAGAATTTGTTCTTAACTGACTTGCCGAGTTAAATAATAAAATATTGAAATACTGTATTTAGGGTTACGGTCCCAGCATTGTAGCTTACACAGAGGAACCCACTCTACTGGGACAGCAAGTGCTTAGACTGAACCACTGAGAATTCCCAGTCCCCTTAGCCCAGGGTTAACAGGTGAAATTAGGATGTTTTCTCTTTGACACTGAGACCTTTGGGTCTGTGAAATTGTTACTTTACAGGTGCCAGGTAAGTTTGACCAGGCTCTGGTCAAAAGTAGTGCACTAAATAGGGAATAGGGTGGTATGTGGGATGTAGCCCTAGGAAAAGTACTCAGTCTGAGAAACTTACCTGCCATTTGTAAAGTAGCAATTCCACTTATTTCGGACCCAAAGGCCTCAACACCAAAGAGAAAACAACATCCTTGTAGTGCTTTTAAACACTGCATTTGCTACGTCTTAGACGCTAGCAAATGTTCTCATGCAGTCAACAATATTAACAAGCTTAGGAAGTAGGACTTTGACCTTGGTGTTGTTGAGAATGACAAACTGTGTTCTGTGTCAGGGCAGCTTCATTCATCCCTGCTCTTACTATAGCTATAGTTATACTATAACTAAGCTCCAATACTACAGCACGGATCCCACATGCTTGTACTTTCTGTTCGTCTCAGCACCACACAAATACTGTCTGTGGACCTCATCTAGAATTATCTGGTTTGTTAAAAGAATGTATTTGGAATGTATTTGGAATGTATTTGGAATGTATTTCAAATGTATTTGGAATGTATTTGGTTCCATGTTATTTAGTTCCATGCTCATTATTGTAAACATTTCCAACCCCCTGCTCCAGTTCTATTCCTTCACTGGTCCTGACACTGGGGTTTTAGGAAGAGCTGGAGGTAAACAAGGAAGTAAATGAACTTCAGACAGTACTGTACTGTAAATAGCCTCACTGTGTGTTGGTGGAGGGAAGAGGAGAACAGGAAGTTACCTTCAGGGTTGTTGTTGTGGTTCAATGTTCTCTACAGAATTAATGACACTTTGTATATTGTGTAGTGTATATTTAGGACAATTAAGAACACACAAAGAATTGGGTTATGTCACGCGGTGGAAAAGTGACACAATCTAAGGATATCTTGAATGTTTTGTGACAAACACATTGACTGCACATGGCATTGACAATCTGAAATATATCCAAGGAAGAGACTATTAAAAAGGTGGCTGCATGACGACTGCTACATAAATGATCTTCTATAGGCTTCGGGGGGATTTGGAGCCAAAAGCATAAAATATATCACTAGCCACTTTAAACAATGCTACCCAATATAATGTTCCCTACATTATTCATCTCATATGTATACGTATATACTGTACTCTATATCATCTACTGCATCCTTATGTAATATATGTATCACTAGCCACTTTAACTATGCCACTCTGTTTACATACTCATCTCATATGTATATACTGCACTCGATACCATCTACTGTATCTTGCCTATGCCGCTCTGTACCATCACTCATTCATATATCTTTATGTACATATTCTTTATCCGCTTACACTTGTGTCTATAAGGTAGTAGTTTTGGAATTGTTAGCTAGATTACTTGTTGGTTATTACTGCATTGTCGGAACTAGAAGCACAAGCATTTCGCTACACTCGCACTAACATCTGCTAACCATGTGTATGTGACAAATACAATTAGATTTGATTTGATTTGATTTTAGAATGATCCAGAACCCTAAAAACCATACATAGAAACGTAAGCCCTAGCTTGATCTGAATCTGAAGGTTTGGATCCATGTTACTGGGTGGGGAAGGCTGTCTGGAAGATCCATGTTACTGGGTGGGGAAGGCTGGCTGGAAGATTAATGTTGCTGGGTGGGGAAGGCAGGCTGGAAGATCCATGTTACTGGGTGGGGAAGGCAGGCTGGAAGATCCATGTTACTGGGTGGGGAAGGCTGGCTGGAAGATTAATGTTCCTGGGTGGGGAAGGCAGGCTGGAAGATCCATGTTACTGGGTGGGGAAGGCAGGCTGGAAGATCCATGTTACTGGGTGGGGAAGGCTGGCTGGAAGATCCATGTTACTGGGTGGGGAAGGCAGGCTGGAAGATCCATGTTACTGGGTGGGGAAGGCAGGCTGGAAGATCCATGTTACTGGGTGGGGAAGGCAGGCTGGAAGATCCATGTTACTGGGTGGGGAAGGCAGTCTGGAAGATCCATGTTACTGGGTGGGGAAGGCTGGCTGGAAGATTAATGTTCCTGGGTGGGGAAGGCAGGCTGGAAGATCCATGTTACTGGGTGGGGAAGGCAGGCTGGAAGATCCATGTTACTGGGTGGGGAAGGCTGGCTGGAAGATCCATGTTACTGGGTGGGGAAGGCTGGCTGGAAGATTAATGTTGCTGGGTGGGGAAGGCAGGCTGTAAGATCCATGTTACTGGGTGGGGAAGGCAGGCTGGAAGATCCATGTTACTGGGTGGGGAAGGCTGGCTGGAAGATTAATGTTGCTGGGTGGGGAAGGCAGGCTGTAAGATCCATGTTACTGGGTGGGGAAGGCTGGCTGGAAGATTAATGTTCCTGGGTGGCGAAGGCAGGCTGGAAGATCCATGTTACTGGGTGGGGAAGGCAGGCTGGAAGATCCATGTTACTGGGTGGGGAAGGCTGGCTGGAAGATCCATGTTACTGGGTGGGGAAGGCTGGCTGGAAGATCCGTGTTGCTGGGTGGGGAAGGCTGTCTGGAAGATCCATGTTACTGGGTGGGGAAGGCTGGCTGGAAGGCTGTCTGGAAGATCCATGTTACTGGGTGGGGAAGGCTGGCTGGAAGATCCATGTTGCTGGGTGGGGAAGGCAGGCTGGAAGGCTGTCTGGAAGATCCATGTTACTGGGTGGGGAAGGCTGGCTGGAAGATCCATGTTACTGGGTGGGGAAGGCAGGCTGGAAGATCCATGTTACTGGGTGGGGAAGGCTGGCTGGAAGATCCATGTTACTGGGTGGGGAAGGCTGTCTGGAAGATCCATGTTACTGGGTGGAGAAGGCTGGCTGGAAGATCCATGTTACTGGGTGGGGAAGGCAGGCTGGAAGATCCATGTTGCTGAGTGGAGAAGGCTGGCTGGAAGATCCATGTTGCTGGGTGGGGAAGGCAGGCTGGAAGGCTGTCTGGAAGATCCATGTTACTGGGTGGAGAAGGCTGGCTGGAAGATCCATGTTACTGGGTGGGGAAGGCAGGCTGGAAGATCCATGTTACTGGGTGGGGAAGGCAGTCTGGAAGATCCATGTTGCTGAGTGGTGAAGGTTCGCTGGAAGGCTTGATGTGTTATTGGCAAGTTCAGTCAGATTCTCTCTATAGTGACTAGTTGGCGAGGCCGGTGAGTTTCTCTTCCTGTCATGCAGCCAGAGATCAGATCCAGGCTACAATATTTTCGCATCCCAAAATGGCACCCTATTCCGTATATAGTGCCAATAGGGCTCTAGTAAAACGCAGTGCACTATATAGAGAATAGGGTGCCATTTGGGACACTCCCTGTGGTCTATAGAGTATGTATTCTCCCACTATTTAAAGTGTGTCTGCCCTGGAGGCATGTCCTGATGTCTATTATGCATCAGTGGGGATGTGATGAGCAGTTGAACACATAGGAAAATATACACACAAAAAACATCTATCTATGACAAGAACAGATAAAGGAAAATACTGTAGTAGCACCATTTCTATTGTGTCTACAGGGATCCAGCTATTTCCATACAAATTAACATGATTTCAATGCACACGCGGGCACACACACACACACACACACACACACACACACACACACACACACACACACACACACACACACACACACACACACACACACACACACACACACACACACACACACACACACACACACACACACACACACACACACACACACACACACACACACACACACACGTCAGTCTACCATATGCATGCTTTGGCGTATATGAGTCATAGAGACTCCATTTTTCCCACAGGCAGAATGTCCTAGGAAAGAACCTGTTTTGTAGCATTAGAAGACTTGCAAGATATTCTACATTTCCCCAAATGTATTTCTCATAAAGGCAGATTGAGCAATTTATTCGAAAACAAATGGCATTTATTTCACAACAGGGGTTCCCATTATACTAGTCCCTATATATAACATACAACAATCCCAATCTGTCACAAACCAGAAAACCCGTTTAGCTCAATAGAAAACGCCTTAAGAAAAGAGGTCGTGTGAATGCTCACTTAGACATCAACTTAAATTACATTGAATTTTATTGAATTGGACTGGAAACCCATCAGAGCAAACAGTATGACACATGTTTTATTTTTTATTGAGACGATTATCAAAAAAACATTTGGTGTGTTTATTTACCTGTTCTGTCTGGCTTTCTCTGGCGCCTCGGACAGGGAAACTATCTCTTGAACAAATGGGTGTGAACTTGTTTTTATTAGGGCATGTCAGAGTAACATAACTCACAGTCTGGCACTTATCTGTGCCAGGAGAGATGATATTATAGCGCATGGTGATGATACTGTTGATCACAGTTCAACGTAAGGCCTACCTTATCCCCAGGGCTTGTGTGTACCTAGCTGGCACCCTATTCCCTATTTAGTGCACTACTTTTGACAAAATAGGATGCCATTTTGGATGATGCCTCCATCACAGTCCCATGCCTTTCTTTTGTCACATTTCAATATATGGGCACTGTCTCAATATATCTTTCTCAAATAATTTTAAGCATTTGTCTACAGGTGCAGAGCCAGACATGTTGGTTCCAGGAACTCAGTCAGGAACTCCTCTGCTAAGAACTCCTCGGCCAGGAACTCCTCAGCCAGGAACTCCTCAACCCAGAACTCCTCAGCCCGGAACTCCTCAGCCAGGAACTCCTCAGCCAGGAACTCCTCAGCCAGGAACTCCTCAGCTAGGGACTCCTCAGCTAGGGACTCCTCAGCCAGGAACTCCTCAGCCAGGAACTCCTCAGCTAGGGACTCCTCAGCTAGGGACTCCTCAGCCAGGAACTCCTCAGCCAGGAACTCCTCAGCTCGGGACTCAGCCAGGAACTCCTCAGCCAGGAACTCCTCAGCTAGGGACTCAGCCAGGAACTCCTCAGCTAGGGACTCCTCAGCCAGGAACTCCTCAGCCAGGGACTCAGCCAGGAACTCCTCAGCTAGGGACTCAGCCAGGAACTCCTCAGCCAGGAACTCCTCAGCCAGGGACTCAGCCAGGAACTCCTCAGCCAGGATCTCCTCAGCGAGGATCTCCTCAGCTAGGGACTCCTCAGCCAGGATCTCCTCAGCGAGGAACTCCTCAGCCAGGATCTCCTCAGCTAGGGACTCCTCAGCCAGGATCTCCTCAGCGAGGAACTCCTCAGCCAGGATCTCCTCAGCTAGGGACTCCTCGGCTAGAGACTCAGCCAGGAACTCCTCAGCCAGGAACTCCTCAGCTAGGGACTCCTCAGCTAGGGACTCAGCCAGGAACTCCTCAGCCAGGAACTCCTCAGCCAGGAACTCCTCAGCTAGGGACTCCTCAGCTAGAGACTCAGCCAGGAACTCCTCAGCCAGGAACTCCTCAGCTAGGGACTCCTCAGCTAGGGACTCCTCAGCCAGGAACTCCTCAGCCAGGAACTCCTCAGCTAGGGACTCCTCAGCTAGAGACTCAGCCAGGAACTCCTCAGCTAGGGACTCCTCAGCTAGGGACTCCTCAGCTAGGGACTCCTCAGCTAGGGACTCCTCAGCGAGGAACTCCTCAGCCAGGGACTCCTCAGCTAGGGACTCCTCAGCTAGGGACTCAGCTAGGGACTCCTCAGCTAGGGACTCCTCAGCGAGGAACTCCTCAGCCAGGGACTCCTCAGCTAGGGACTCCTCAGCTAGGGACTCAGCCAGGAACTCCTCAGCTAGGGACTCCTCAGCTAGGGACTCAGCCAGGAACTCCTCAGCTAGGGACTCCTCAGCTAGGGACTCAGCCAGGAACTCCTCAGCTAGGGACTCCTCAGCTAGGGACTCAGCCAGGAACTCCTCAGTTAGGGACTCCTCAGCTAGGGACTCCTCAGCTAGGGACTCCTCAGCTAGGGACTCAGCCAGGAACTCCTCAGCTAGGGACTCCTCAGCCAGGAACTCCTCAGCTAGGGACTCCTCAGCCAGGAACTCCTCAGCTAGGGACTCCTCAGCCAGGGACTCCTCAGCTAGGGACTCAGCCAGTGCTCGCTTATTGTGTAACAGATTCAGTAGGTGTTCTCTGCACAACATCTCTCAGTGTGTCAAAGTCCTCACAAATACCTGTTTGACACATTATATCTCATTTAACACAATGTCGTGGATTCAACTTCATTCAGAGAAATGTAATGAATCATTATCTGTTTACTACTAAGGTATACCATTAAAACATATAATTGTATAGTGAGAAGCATTTACGTCCGAGGTTTAGGAGTGGGAGAGGAGTGGGGGAACACACACACACATAGTGTGTTTACTCTAGTATCCTGTAATGAGAGAAATTCTCTCACACCCGTCTGTCTCCCAGCACCTCCCACTATGGAGAGAGAGAGAGAGAGAGAGAGAGAGAGAGAGAGAGAGAGAGTGGTGAGTGCAGAGAGAAAGAGCGAGGAGGAACCAGGACACAGTGTTCTCTGAGGAGTTTACGGCCTTCCTGTGGTTTCTCGGGTTGTGAACTTGAAAGGGCTGCATTTAGAAGTGCCAAGCTGAGCCCACGTATTGGATAACAGACACTGCTATACGACTCCATGCAGCTAGCTACGCTACATACATTTAGAGGTGCCAGAGTAAGGCTTAGACAACGCAGAGTAGACGACCACGTGCAGCTAGCTATCCTGCAGATGTTTAACATGCCAGGTTAAGGCTTACAAAACAACAGAGTAGACTACAACTTGCAGCTAGCTACAGTCATTTATGCCATCACTGTAAATTTAAATAAAGTTTAATTAAAAAATATATATAATAAAAATGAAACATTTATACACCTATAGCTGTATGTATTAGATAACGCAGCAGAGAAGGCCTAGACGACTCAATGTCGCTAGCTGGGCTCAGGTCGAAGGATTATTACAGTGGAAATGCCACCCCTGTTTGTTTACCTGACTTTATAAAACACATGTTGGCCTCAGATGCCAGAGACATCTTCCCTACATACCACGGGCAACACACACCTTTTCTTAGAAACACTTGTACAGATGTAATTGGATCACTCTTTTATTGCTGAGAATTTTCCAGTACCGGAGGAAACTTGTAGTTTATTCAAGGTTTAAAAAGGGTTCTAAAGTTTGTTTTGCCCTAATGATGTCACGCCTTGGTCTTAGTATTTTGTGTTTTTGTTATATATTTGGTCAGGCCAGGGTGTGACATGGGTTTATTTTGTTGTGTTTCGTATTGGGGTTTTAGTAGGCATTGGGATTGCGGCTGAGTAGGGGTGTCTAGCATAGGCTATGGCTGCCTGAGGCGGTTCTCAATCAGAGTCAGGTGATTCTCGTTGTCTCTGATTGGGAACCATATTTAGGTAGCCTAGGTTTCACTGTGTGTTTTGTGGGTGATTGTTCCTGTCTCTGTGTTTGTTGTCACAAGATAGGCTGTATAGGTATTCGCGTTTCGTTTGTTGTTTTTGTATATTTTGTTATTTCATGTATCGTTCATCATTTTTATTAAAGAACATGAGTAACCACCACGCCGCATTTTGGTCCGACTCTCTTTCAACAGACGAACGCCGTTACAAATGAAAAATGTATCAACCCCTATGAAAAATTACATTCATTATAATCTACATAATAATTCACATTTTTCACATCCTGTTGCTGCCAAATTATTTTCCCGCTGTAGCAAACTGGATCAAATTAAGATGATACATCTATTTTACTACACAACCCATTCATATTTTCCTCTTCAAGTTTCTAGAATATAAGAGACGACAAGAGTAAGACCACGTGTTTCATCTGCGGTCTTGAATGTTACACTTATCTAAGTCAGTCCTATGATATGTTGGAAATTCTATGTACCCAACTAAAATATGAAATGGTTTAGCATTTAATACACTAATCCACAGCTAGAGAAGAGTTGACATTCCCTCTTGGTTTAGAGTCTCACTGTCACAATGCTAAACACATGTTATGAAATGCTGCTATGGAACCAAATGTATTTAGAGGGGAAGTGGGCTACTGCATTAAACGTTGCTTTAATAATCCCATATTTAATTATAATTGTTTGATTGGATTTATACTGTCATATTTCAGTGTAGAAGTGATGCACAGTAAGTCCTTGTATAAAATGTGATGAATGGCAATTATACGTTCTGTAATTTGCAATAATTATAAAGCATATTTTTAACATTTTTAACAGATTATTATTGCAACTTTAATTCAACTTTATGTGATTCATTAAAGGTAAATTGAGTCACACGTATCTTACTGAATAAATTGTTCTTTCTAGCTAGCATCATAAGCTTTTCTATCTCTTATTTATGCAACATGTAGGACTTGAATGTCAACCAGTCTCAGCCCTGAAGGCTGTGAATATAGAATGTTTTAAATTCTGCTATTTCCTCTGAATAGGTTCATTGGTTTAATTCATTGCTTAGAATAGCCAAACAACCTTAAATACACAAACAATCATTACAGTTAAGTTACTTAATAACTGACCCCAAAGCTGGTCTGCGGTGGCAGGTAGCTTAGTGGTTAAGATCATTGGGCCTGTAACCGAAAAGTCTTTGGTTTGAATCCCCGATCCAACAAAGTGGGAAAAATCAACCGTTCTGCCCTTGAGTAAAGCAGTTAACCCCCATCAACTACTCCCCGGGTGACTATGATGTCCTGGACCTCTCTGATTCAGACGGGTTGGGTTAAATCACGGAAGACACATTTTGGTTGAATGCATTCAGTTGTGCAACTGACATTGAACCTTAGGAAGAAAAAAAAAACAGAACAAGTAAAATAGCAAATTTTATTTTTATTTTTATTTATTTTTATTTCACCTTTATTTAACCAGGTAGGCTAGTTGAGAACAAGTTCTCATTTGCAACTGCGACCTGGCCAAGATAAAGCATAGCAGTGTGAACAGACAACACAGAGTTACACATGGAAATTATTGCATTGACATTCTCATTCAAACCTATGAGGTGCAATTTGGTAATTTGAATTGTTTTGTAAGGAAGTCCTTCACAGACATTGTATTGCATAACATCTGTTTAATGCTAGTTATGACACAACACTTTGTGGTTAACACTCACACACCTTGGTCTGTTGCCGCATGTTCTCAGATCTGTGCACTGTAATTCTTAGGACAAGGTAGTACACATAAATCAACGAGGTAGTACACATACGGTAAATCAACGAGGTAGTACACATAAATCAACGAGGTAGTACACATAAATCAACGAGGTAGTACACATAAATCAACGAGGTAGTACACATAAATCAACGAGGCAGTACACATAAATCAACGAGGCAGTACACATAACTCAACCTGGTAGTACACATACGGTAAATCAACGAGGCAGTACACATAACTCAACGAGGTAGTACACATAAATCAACAAGGTAGTACACATACGGTAAATCAACGAGGTAGTACACATAAATCAACGAGGTAGTACACATAAATCAACGAGGTAGTACACATAAATCAACGAGGTAGTACACATAAATCAACGAGGTAGTACACATAAATCAACGAGGCAGTACACATAACTCAACCTGGTAGTACACATACGGTAAATCAACGAGGCAGTACACATAACTCAACGAGGTAGTACACATAAATCAACAAGGTAGTACACATACGGTAAATCAATGAGGTAGTACACATAAATCAACGAGGTAGTACACATACAGTAAATCAATGAGGTAGTACACATAAATCAACGAGGCAGTACACCTATGGTAAATCTACGAGGTAGTACACATAAATCAACGAGGTAGTACACATACGGTAAATCAACGAGGTAGTACACATACGGTAAATCAACGAGGTAGTACACATAAATCAACGAGGCAGTACACATAAATCAACGAGGCAGTACACATAACTCAACCTGGTAGTACATACGGTAAATACAGTACACAGAATCAATGAGGTAGTACACACGGTAAATCAATGAGGTAGTACACATAAATCAACGGTAAATCAGTAAATCAATGAGGTAGTACACATAAATCAACGAGGCAGTACACCTACGGTAAATCTACGAGGTAGTACACATAAATCAACGAGGTAGTACACATAACTCAACGAGGCAGTACACCTACGGTAAATCAACGAGGCAGTACACCTACGGTAAATCTACGAGGCAGTACACATAACTCAACCTGGTGGCTGATTTGTTGTGGGGAAAAAAATCCAAATGACAATGTCATCATTCCACAATATATTTCTGTTTCTCTGCACATGTCACGTGTGCTCCCTCTCCGACCTTTATGTCACCAGGCTACTCGTTATGGCGCACACCTGTCACCATCGTTACCTGCGAGTCGTCAGACTCACCTGGACTCCACAGGCTCGACAGGCTGCCGTGCCTCAGCTGGTGAACAGGTTCCCGTGCCTCGACCGAGACAACCGGGGAGGTCTCAGCCGGCTCATCAGGCTCTCATGCCTCAGCCGGTTTGTCAGTTCTGACCGGTCCGCTCTGGATCCCCGGGATCGTCCTTTTGGTTGGCATCCTGCGGCTGGAGCCTAGCGCCGGGGAGGGGGTACCGTCACGTATGCTCTCTCTCCAGCACTCTAGGTCGCCATGTTCCCGCGTCTCAGCCGGACTGACAGGTTTCCTACACCTCAGCGGAGGTGACCTGTCCACAACTGATCCCAGGGATCATCATTTTGGTCGGCGTCATGCGGCTGGAACAATGTGTCGGGGAGGGGGTACTGTCACGTGTGCTCCGTCCGCACCCTCTAGGTCACCAGGCTGCTCGTTATGGCGCACACCTGTCACCATCGTTACGCACACCTGGACTACATCACCTCCTTGATTACCTGCCCTCTATATGTCACTCCCTTTGGTTCCTTCCCCAGGCGTCATTGTTTCTGTTTCAGTTTCCTGTCTGTGAGTTGTTCGTGTTTCTTGTTTTGTTCATTTGTTTATTAAATGATGCACTCCCTGAACTTGCTTCCCGACTTCCAGCGCACACGTTGTGCGCTGGGAGTTTTCCACAGGGATGCTGGCCCATTTTTACTCCAATGCTTCCCACAGTTTTGTCAATTTGGCTGGATGTCCTTTTTGCGGTGGATTATTCTTGAAACACACAGACAACTATTGAGTGTGAAAACCCAGCAGCATTGCAGTTCTTGACTCACTCAAACCAGTATACCTGGCACCCACTACCATACCTGTTGAAAGACACTTCAGTCTTTTGTCTTTCCCATTTATCCTCTGAATGGCACACGTACACAATCCATGTCTCAATTGTCTCAAGGCTTTCACCCGTCTCCTCCACTCATCTACACTGATTGAAGTGGATTTAACAAGTGACATCAATAAGAGATCATAGCTGTCATGGAAAGAGCAGGCGTTCCTGATGTTTTGTACACTCAGTGTATATTTGCCATATTTAGAAGAGTATCTCAGTCTTATTAAATTCCCATGAAATAATAATAAAATTAATAATAGTAGTAATAATAATAGCAATAATAGTAATAATGATAATAATAATAACAGTAAAACGAATAATAACAGTAATGATAATAATAACAGTAATAATACTAATAACAGTAATAATAATAATAACAGTAATATTGATAATAATAATAACATTAATAATAATAATAATAACAGTAAAACTAATAATAACAGTAATAATAATAATAACAACATTAATATTGATAATAATAATACCATTAATAATAATAACAGTAATAATGATAATAATAATAACATTAATAATAATAATAACAGTAATAATGATAATAACAGTAATAATGATAATAATAATAACATTAATAATAATAATGATAATAATAACAACAGTAATAATAATAATAACAGTAATAATGATAATAATAGTAATACCAATAATAATAACAATAACAGTAATAATGATAATAATAATAACATGAATAATAATAATAACAGTAATAATAATAATACCAGTAATAATGATAATAATAGTAATACCAATAATAATAACAATAACAGTAATAATGATAATAATAATAACAGTAAAACTAATAATAACAGTAATAATGATAATAATAGTAAAACCAATAATAATAACAATAACAGTAATAATGATAATAATAATAACAGTAAAACTAATAATAACAGTAATAATAATAATAACAGTAATAATAATAATAATAACATTAATAATAATAACATTAATAATAATAATAACAGTAATAATAATAATAATAATAACATTAATAATAATAACGATAATAATAACGATAATAATGATAATAATAGTAATAATAATAATAACAGTAATAATAATAACAGTAATAATAATAATTGCAATAATAGTAATAATAATAATAATGATATTAGTAATAATAATAATAATACTCGTAATACGAATTATTATAATAGTAATAATAGCGATAATAATAATATCAACAATAGTAATAATACTAGTAATAATAATAGTACAATTATGATACTAATAGGTATTATAATAATAATAATAGGTATAATAACAATAGTGATAATAATAACAATAATATTAGTAATAATTGTAATGGTAATAGTAATAATGATAATAATAATAATAATAATAATAATAATAATAATAGTAGTAATAATTGTAATGGTAATAATAATAATAGTAATAATAATAGTAACAATGATATTAATACTAGTAGTAGTAATAATAGTAATGCTACCAATAATATAATAATACTATTAACAGTAATAGTAGTAATACTACTAATAATAATGGTAATAGTAATAATAGTAATAATAACAATAATAATACTAATGACAGCAATAATACTAATGACAGCAATAATACTAATGACAATAATAATAATAATAGTCTCTTTCTTGCTTGCACTGACTTAGCTGATATATTTGCTTACTATGACCGGGATATATGGTTGTCTCACCAAGCTAGCGTAAGATGACATAATAATAGTAATATAATAGCATTATTATATAGTAAGTTGCTCTGGATAAGAACATCTGCTAAAATATAACATGCTAAAATGTATGCCATCGACTCCTCAGAAAAACAATTCAATGTGAACTCTTTGATGAATTTGTCAACAGGTCCTCAACTTAAGTGGGTGTCATGTTCTGTTTTGAGGAGTACTGAGCAGCAGGGCCTGCTTTGAGGAGTACTGAGCGGCAGATATACTAGCATTACTGAGTAGCAGATATACTAGCAGTACTACAGGGGAGATCAACAAATATTCCCAGCTGTTCCAGAGAGAGAGAGAGAGAGAGAGAGGGAGCTTCACACACACACACACACACACACTTTGGGAGAGAGCTTGGCAGGCAGTCACAGCGTCAGTCAGACACACAGAGGCGAACAGTGCAGCATAAAACTATTAGTGTCATCTAAAAAGAGAAGCACATACGGACGGACAGGTACGACAGGAAGCAAGCACAAATGATTTTAAAAAGTACACATCGTACATATACATTTAACATCGTTATGATGAAGGTGGCCTCTCTCATCTTTTTAAGTGAGAGAACTTGCACAATTGGTGGCTGACTAAATACTTTTTTGCCCCTCTGTAGCTATGGATGCCGGCACTCACCATCCATGATTTAAAAGTTGTAGTTTTAACCATGTTTTGTGGCTATACAGTGTTTGTTTACATATAATTTGTTTTTACAAACATTGGAGTAAAATAAGCATATATTTTGGGTTCTGATGGGGTATTTATGAGTTATATTCTTCAAGAATCAATTGGTATAAATCCTTAATTTAAAAGTCTAAAAATGGATGTACCACCTGCAGATTGCCCCTTTAAGTGAATGATCAAATTAAAGATCCCAGCCGTTTTACGAGGACTGAGTCCTTATCTGGAGGAATGTACAGACTGAGTCAAAGACATGGTAAACATATTTTAACGCTGACTGGGTGTCTATTTCTGCTATGGTGCTGCGTTGGTGCAGTTATCTCACGGATTAGTCCCAGTCCGAGACAACCCTGGAGGGCGTCCTTTCTAGCCGCAATGGATAACACATTAAATGGCACATTGGAGCCTCTGAACATTTAGTCCTAAAGCTGTTGAGGCCATACCTGGGTTCACATAGTATTTGAAAACTCTTAAATAGTTTACTCTTGTTTGATTGAGGTTGCTTGACACAATGGAACCAATGGAATAACCCCAAAAGTGCAAACCCTACAAACATGGCACGCCAGGTAAGGCTAAAGCTAAACCATCAAAGCATTTGAAAGATTTCAAATGCTATTTGAACCCAGGTGTTGTTGAGGCGTCTAGGCGGCCGCTGTGCCGCAGCACCAACTGATAAGATCATCATGTAAACACACCCTGGATTTGTTCCAAATGGCACCCTATTCCCTATGTAGTGCACTACATTTGACCAGAGCGCACAGGGGAGAAAAAGGCTACACAGTGATGCTTGTACAAGGAACCTTATGTAACTGTATGTAATGTATGCAGAGAAACTGGAGCTGGTCGTGTGTACACCTCCCCCATCATCCCACTTCTCTCCCACTCCTCATTATAGGACTTCCCCCTCCTTATTTTCACTCCACTGTGTGTGTGTGTGTCTGAGTCTGTGTGTGTGTGTGTGTGTGTGTGTGTGTGTGTGTGTGTGTGTGTGTGTGTGTGTGTGTGTGTGTGTGTGTGTGTGTGTGTGTGTGTGTGTGTGTGTGTGTGTGTGTGTGAGTCTGTGTGTGTGTGTGTGTGTGTGTGTGTGTGTGTGTGTGTGTGTGTGTCTGTGTGTGTGTGTTTGTGTGTGTGTGTGTGTGTGTGTGAGTCTGTGTGTGTGTGTGTGTGTCTGTGTGTGTGTCTGAGTCTGTGTGTGTGTGTGTGTGTGTGTGTGTGTGTGTGTGTGTGTGTGTGTGTGTGTGTGTGTGTGTGTGTCTGTGTGTGTGTGTGTCTGTGTGTGTGTTTGTGTCTGTGTGTGTGTGTTTGTGTTTGTGCGTGTGTGTGTGTGTGTGTGTGTGTGTGTGTGTGTGTGTGTGTGTGTGTGTGTGTGTGAGTCTGTGTGTGTGTGTGTGTCTGTGTGTGTGTGTGAGTGTGTGTGTGTGTGTGTGTCTGTGTGTGTGTCTGAGTGTGTGTGTGTGTGTTTGTGCTTGTCGTGTGTGTCTGAGTCTGTGTGTGTTTGTGTGTGTGTGTGTGTGTTTGTGTGTGTGTGTCTCCAGTCCTGTGTGTGTGTGTGTGTGTGTGTGTGTGTGTGTGTACACCTTAGTGTAGTAAACAGATAATGATTCAATGCATTTCTCTGAAAGACATTGAATTGTGTGTGACAGGTGTGAGTAACAGGTGTGTGTGTCTGTCTGTGTGTGTCTACTGTTGTCCTGTGTTTTAGCAGATACCTTTACCTCCCCACTCCCCATCTCCTCCTACTTTACCCCACAGTATCTCCAGTCCTGTATCTTTACCTAAATGCTACAGTATCTTTTAATGGTACACCTTAGTGGCCAGGTAGTATCTCAGATAATGATTCAATGCATTTTCTGAAAGACATTGAATCTTCAAGACCTTTTGTGTGCCAGGACAGTATATAACAGGGTCAACTACTGGCCAGCTACAGTATTAAACCTCGATGTTACCTTTACCTTTATTTTAGCAGATCCTCCTGTTACCTTTACCTGGCCAGCTACAGTATCTCCTCCTGTTACCTTTACCTGGCCAGCTACAGTATCTCCTCCTGTTACCTTTACCTGGCCAGGTATATCTCTTCCTGTTACCTTTACCTGGCCAGCTACAGTATCTCCTCCTGTTACCTTTACCTGGCCATCTACAGTATCTCCTCCTGTTACCTTTACCTGGCCATCTACAGTATCTCCTCCTGTTACCTTTACCTGGCCAGGTACAGTATCTCCTCCTGTTACCTTTACCTGGCCAGCTACAGTATCTCCTCCTGTTACCTTTACCTGGCCAGGTACAGTATCTCTTCCTGTTACCTTTACCTGGCCATCTACAGTATCTCCTCCTGTTACCTTTACCTGGCCAGCTACAGTATCTCCTCCTGTTACCTTTACCTGGCCAGCTACAGTATCTCTTCCAGTTACCTTTACCTGGCCAGGTACAGTATCTCCTCCAGTTACCTTTACCTGGCCAGCTACAGTATCTCCTCCAGTTAACTTTACCTGGCCAGCTACAGTATCTCCTCCAGTTACCTTTACCTGGCCAGCTACAGTATCTCCTGTTGGGTGGCGTGGAAAGAAGAGCTGAACGCTGCATGCTGGGAAAACTGAAAGCAGAGAGGTTACCCTGGTAACGGTGACGGCTAATATCTTCATCCAGGTCAAGAGCCACCCCCCTACACACACACACACACACACACACACACACACACACACACACACACACACACACACACACACACACACACACACACACACACACACACACACACACACACACACACACACACACACACACACACACACACACACACACACACACACACACGCACAGACAACACTGATCATAACTGACAGGGTATTTATATTTACATTAGAAATTCCATATAGCTGTCATGTCATGAAGTACTACACGTTCACATACACGTTTTCTCACTTGTGCTTTCTGTCGTCACGTCAGCTTGCATAAATCAACTGTTAAAGGAATGAGAGTGTTCTCCCTCATGTTCCAGGCCAAATCTCTCCCACGATCTGTGTGACTTCACAGAAGAAACACTGGAGGGTAAGAACTTCTATTGGCATGTCCTTCAACATCAACGTATCGCAAAAACAAATACTTTAGATGGCATCTTAAAGAACATTCGCAAGGCATTTTGTTCGTCATCGCTGTGTACTAAAGTGTAGTGAGGAATGCAGCTTTCGTTGTACCCTCTCATTGTGTGTTTGTAGATGCCTACAGACAGTGTACCCAGTGTATTTCATAGACCGTATAAATACCTTACTTTACAGAGCAATGGACTAGAAAAAAACAACGGAATATTCAGATCATTTGCTGGAGCACAGCCCTGACACTGACAATAGCTAAGACAATACAACACAATACAATACAGTACTATACTTTACAACACAATAGAAAACAACACAATAGAGTACAACACAATACAATACATTCCAACACAACACCCTGCAATACATTATAGTGACAGACGGTTAAAGGGACGGCCAGATATGTAGTGACAGACAAGTGAAGGGACGGGCAGATAGAAAGTGACAGGCAGTTAAAAGGACGGGCAGATAGAAAGTGACAGGCGGTTAAAGGGACGGCCAGATATATAGTGACAGGCAGTTAAAAGGACGGGCAGATAGAAAGTGACAGGCAGTTAAAAGGACGGGCAGATAGAAAGTGACAGGCGGTTAAAGGGATGGCCAGATATATAGTGACAGGCAGTTAAAGGGAAGGCCAGATATATAGTGACAGGCAGTTAAAAGGACGGGCAGATAGAAAGTGACAGGCGGTTAAAGGGATGGCCAGATATATAGTGACAGGCAGTTAAAGGGACGGCCAGATATATAGTGACAGGCAGTTAAAGGGAAGGCCAGATATATAGTGACAGGCAGTTAAATAGACGGCCAGATATATAGTGACAGGCAGATAAAGGGACGGCCAGATATATAGTGACAGGCAGTTAAAGGGACGGGCAGATATATAGTGACAGGCAGTTAAAGGGACGGCAGATATATAGTGACAGGCAGTTAAAGGGACGGCCAGATATATAGTGACAGGCAGTTAAAGGGACGGGCAGATATATAGTGACAGGCAGTTAAAGAGACGGGCAGATATATAGTGACAGGCAGTTAAAGGGATGGCCAGATATATAGTGACAGGCAGTTAAAGGGACGACCAGATATATAGTGACAGGCAGATAAAGGGACTGCCAGATATATAGTGACAGGCAGTTAAAGGGACGACCAGATATATAGTGACAGGCAGTTAAAGAGACGGGCAGATATATAGTGACAGGCAGTTAAAGGGATGGCCAGATATATAGTGACAGGCGGTTAAAGGGACGACCAGATATATAGTGACAGGCAGTTAAAGAGACGGGCAGATATATAGTGACAGGCAGTTAAAGGGATGGCCAGATATATAGTGACAGGCGGTTAAAGGGAAAGCCAGATATATAGTGACAGGCGGTTAAAGGGATGGCCAGATATATAGTGACAGGCAGTTAAAGGGACGGCCAGATATATAGTGACAGGCAGATAAAGGGACGGCCAGATATATAGTGACAGGCGGTTAAAAGGACGGCCAGATATATAGTGACAGGCAGTTAAAGGGACGGCCAGATATATAGTGACAGGCGGTTAAAAGGACGGCCAGATATATAGTGACAGGCAGTTAAAGGGACGGGCAGATATATAGTGACAGGCGGTTAAAGGGACAGCCAGATATATAGTGACAGGCAGTTAAAGGGACAGCCAGATATATAGTGACAGGCGGTTAAAGGGACGACCAGATATATAGTGACAGGCCATAAAGGGACGGACAGATATATAATGACAGGCGGTTAAAGGGACGGCCAGATATATAGTGACAGGCTGTTAAAAGGACGGCCAGATATATAGTGACAGGTGGTTAAAGGGACGGCCAGATATATAGTGACAGGCAGTTAAAGGGACGGCCAGATATATAGTGACAGGCAGGTAAAGGGACAGCCAGATATATAGTGACAGGCAGTTAAAGGGACGGCCAGATATATAGTGACAGACGGTTAAAGGGACGGGCAGATATATAGTGACAGGCAGTTAAAGGGACGGCCAGATATGTAGTGACAGGCAGTTAAAGGGACGGCCAGATATACAGAGACAGGCGGGTGAAGGGAAGGCCTGATATATAGTGACAGGCAGTTATTAAAGGGACGGGCAGATATATAGAGACAGGCGGTTAAAGGGACGGTCAGATCTATAGTGACAGGCGCGTAAGTACCGAGGGCTGTAAATAAAGGAAGAGACAATTTAAGACATACAGTAGCACATGTCTTAGACTCAGACACGCACAGGTACAAACCTACAGACGAGGCAAAGGAACAGCAACCTATCGTCTCAGGCCTCCCCACACATACACACACAGCCTCAGAATGCCCGGTTTTCCACATGTAACCACATGCACTTTGAGGTGGCCGATTCACAGTCAGAAGGTCTAACTTTTTAATTGATGCAGGCTTTCCAACGTAGACAAGCGCACTCGTACGCAATGCACCACAGAAATATGACTTAGAGCTGAAGTGATGGATTCAGCTTCTGCGACTAGCACTAGAACGTTCTCTGGAACACAGTTCTGACACAGTACCTCCCAATGGTACCAGTACCCCCCAATGGTACCAGTACCCCCCAATGATACCAGTACCTAGTGTCCATACTGTTTCACTGGAACAGTTTCTGAAACACAGTTCTGACACAGTACCTCCCAATGGTACCAGTACCTCCCAATGGTACCAGTACCTCCCAATGGTACCAGTACCTAGTGTCCATACGGTTCCTAACACACGAAAAGGATATCTGTTGCACGTTAAGAAAATGTTGTTTTTCATGCATATAGTCTTTCCAACATAGACTAGAGCACAAATATGAAAATACGTCTCTAAGAGCTAAGGTTATGAATTGAGCTCCTGCCACCAGCCACTAATAAGTGACAGCTGAGAGCGTGTCCACATATGTGCACCCAGTGGAATGTATTCTCAGCTCAGCCACGGTTTCATCCTCAGCTATAGCACATACTGTCCTAGTTTGACACATGCCTCCTTTGTGCGCCTCAAGTAAATCCATGCGAGTCTTACGGTTCACTTTGCCTGTATCCATGAAACTCTCTATGGTGCTGTTAAGAACCTGATAAATACAGATAGATAGACCATGATAACCTGAGTAATACAGCTAGATAGACCATAATAACCTGAGTAATACAGCTAGATAGACCATAATAACCTGAGTAATACAGATAGATAGACCATAATAACCTGAGTAATACAGATAGATAGACCATGATAACCTGAGTAATACAGATAGATAGACCATGATAACCTGAGTAATACAGCTATATAGACCATAATAACCTGAGTAATACAGATAGATAGACCATGATAACCTGAGTAATACAGCTAGATAGACCATAATAACCTGAGTAATACAGATAGATAGACCATGATAACCTGAGTAATACAGTAATACAGCTAGATAGACCATGATAACCTGAGTAATACAGATAGACAGACCATGATAACCTGAGTAATACAGCTAGACAGACCATGATAACCTGAATAATACAGCTAGATAGACCATGATAACCTGAGTAACACTGTAATACAGACAGACATTACACCATAATGAAATGAATGAATCAAATCAACAGACAGATAACCAGAATTATGCATGGTGATGAGACCATGATAACCTGAGTCTCAGATAGACAGATGTTAACTTTGAATAATGTTTGTTTTAGATAGACACAGGGTTTGTTCAGGTAGGTACATACAGTATAGACAGACCATAATAACCCTTCTCCTGTAGGCATGGATGGTTCAGCTAGACAGACCAGATAAGAGAATAAGGGACAGGAGAGATAGACCATGATAACCTGAGTAATACAGATAGACAGACCATAATAAGAGAGTAATACAGTAATACAGCTAGATAGACCATGATAACCTGAATAATACAGCTAGATAGACCATGATAACCTGAGTAACACTGTAATAGAGAGATATATAGAGAGAGAGAGACATTACAGACAGAAGACAGACAGACAGGGGAATGAAATGGATACATCAAATCAACAGACAGTCAACAACATTTTAGTAGGTGATGAAAGTGTCCCAAATGGCACTATATCTCAAGGACAGATGTTTTCTTTTGAACAGGGCTCTGTTTGTTTAAAAAGTAGTGGGCGATATAGGGAATAAGATGCCATTTGGGAAGCGGACAGAGTGTTTCTACAGTAGCCTTGTCAGGGGAGAATCTTCCAGACAAACAGAGTAATGCCTTGATGTCAAAGAGAGCAAAAAGAGTAGGCTGATTCTAGGACAAAGCTCAATCAGCGTATGTAATGTTTTGGTCTGGGTAATGGGGCAGGAAGGGAAAGCGCCGCAGAGGAAACAACATGCCCACAAAGACACAACACAGTATAATCCACCGCTGACCTGATAATGTCTGGGAGGACGGAAACACACAGTGATCCTACTACAAGCAATGTACAGTATTACTGTAGCAGGGAACCCTTTACCCAGGGAGATATGAAGGTGAAATGTATTTATTAAGGATCACCATTTGCTGCTGCACGTTATTACACAATAAAACAACATTACAATGCACGTATATGTGTTACATAGTGTACTGTTTGAATGGCTGTTAGATCAATGTTGTTAGAATGTGTGTTAGAATGGCGATATAGGGAATAAGATGCCATTTGTTAGAATGTGTGTTAGAATGTGTTTCTACAGTTAGCCTTGTCAGAATGGGAGAATGTGTTAGAATGAGTAATGCCTTGAATGTCAAAGAATGTGAGTTAGAATAGGCTGATTCTAGGACAAAGCTCAATCAGTGTATGAATGTTTTGTTAGAATGGTGCAGGAATGTGGAAATGTGCAGAAGGAAACAACATGCCCACAAAGTGTGCTAGAACAGTTATAATGTGCTGATGTTGATAGAATGTGTGTGGGAATGTGTGTTAGAACACATTAGAATGTGTATTAGAATGTACAGAATTACTGTTAGAATGTGGAAATGTGTGTTAGAATGGGAGTTATGAAGGTGAAATGTATTTAGAATGTGGATCACCATTTGCTGCTAGAATGTGTGTTACACATGTGTGTTAAAACAACATTAGAATGTGTGTTAGAATGTGTGTTAGAATGTGTGTTAGAATGTGTGTTAGAATGTGTGTTAGAATGTGTATTAGAATGTGTATTAGAATGTGTGTTAGAATGTGTGTTAGAATGTGTGTTAGAATGTGTGTTAGAATGTGTATTAGAATGTGTATTAGAATGTGTGCTAGAATGTGTGTTAGAATGTGTGTTAGAATGTGTGTTAGAATGTGTATTAGAATGTGTATTAGAATGTGTGTTAGAATGTGTGTTAGAATGTGTGTTAGAATGTGTGTTAGAATGTGTATTAGAATGTGTGTTAGAATGTGTGTTAGAATGTGTGTTAGAATGTGTGTTAGAATGTGTGCTAGAATGTGTATTAGAATGTGTGTTAGAATGTGTGCTAGAATGTGTGCTAGAATGTGTGTTAGAATGTGTATTAGAATGTGTGTTAGAATGTGTGTTAGAATGTGTGTTAGAATGTGTGTTAGAATGTGTATTAGAATGTGTATTAGAATGTGTATTAGAATGTGTATTAGAATGTGTGTTAGAATGTGTATTAGAATGTGTGTTAGAATGTGTGCTAGAATGTGTGCTAGAATGTGTGTTAGAATGTGTGTTAGAATGTGTATTAGAATGTGTGTTAGAATGTGTATTAGAATGTGTATTAGAATGTGTGCTAGAATGTGTGCTAGAATGTGTGCTAGAATGTGTGTTAGAATGTGTGCTAGAATGTGTGCTAGAATGTGTGTTAGAATGTGTGTTAGAATGTGTGCTAGAATGTGTATTAGAATGTGTGTTAGAATGTGTGTTAGAATGTGTGTTAGAATGTGTGTTAGAATGTGTGCGTGTGTGTGTCTCTTCCCAGTCCGTTGTTCCTTTAAGGGTGTTGGTTTATCTGTTTGTTTTTTAAATCAGATTTTACTGCTTGCTTGACTTACTTGATGTGGAATAGAGTTCCGTGTAGAGTTCATGGCTCTATTTATTATTGCACGTTTCACAGAGTCTGTTCTGGACTTGGGGACTGTGAAGAGACCCCTGGTGACATGTCTTGTGGTGTAGGTATGGGTGTCTGAGCTCTGTGCTAGTCGCTCGGCGCTTTCAACACGTCAGTACCTCTCACAAAGACAAGTAGTGATGTAGTCAGTCTCTCCTCTACTTTGAGCCAGGAGAGATTGACACGCATGTTATTAACATTAGCTCTCCGTGTTCACTAAAGGGCCAGCCGTGCTGCTCTGTTCTGGGCCAGCTGTAATTTGCAGATGTCCCTCTTTGTGGCATTTGACCAGGCTAGCAGGGTAGCCTAGTGGTTAGAGTGTTGGACTAGTTGGACCAGAAGGTTGCAACCAGTTGGACCAGAAGGTTACAAGGTCAAACCCCCGAGCTGACAAGGTACAAATCTGTTGTTCTGCCTCTGAACAGGCAGTTAACCCACTGTTCCTAGGCTGTCATTGAAAATAAGAATTTCTTCTTAACTGACTTGCCTAGTTAAATAAAGATACAATTTCAAAAAATATGACTGGACAGAGGTCCAGGTGTGACAAAACTAGGGCCTGTAGGACTTGTTCTGTTGATTGTGATGTCAAGAAATCATTATTATTATTATTGACAGACTGGGAAGCGGTCTTAGCTACTGTTGCATCAATATTTTTTTTCACCATGACATTTTGCAATCAAGGGTTGCAGTTTAGGTCACCTCAACTCGCTCATTTTCCACAATATTCATTACACGATTTAGTTGAGTTTTTGGGCTTAGTGAATGATTTGTCCCTAATACACACGTTTAGTTTCTGAAATATTTAGGACTAGTTTATGCAATGGATCAGATTCCTAAATCATGTTTGGAGAACCAGGCTATGATTTATAAACTCTCACTGTGGTCCTCTGTAGATAACTGTGCCTTCAAGGACTAGCGGAATCATTGAGGGTTTGGTTTGTACACTCTATATTTGGACATGGTGTTGAGAAAATATCTTTCCCAGGATTGTTGTGGACATATCTGAAATTCAAATTCTTACAATGGTCAGTGGTCCTCTTTAGCTTGGTGTGGTCTTCTGTAGCTCAGTTGGTAGTGCATGGTGTTTGACCACATGTACGACGCGCGTGACTGTAAATCGCTTTGGATTAAAGTATAGCAAAATTGCATGTATACACTGAACAAAAGTTTAAAATCAACACTTGATTTTACTGAGTTACAATTCATAAGTAAATCAGTCAATTGAAATAAATTCATTGGGCCCTAATCTATGGTTTTCACATGACTGGGAATACAGATATGCATCTGTTGGTCACTGATACCTTAAAAAAAGGTAGGGGAGTGAATCAGAAAACCAGTCTGTATCTGGTGTGACCACCATTTGCCTCATGCAGCACAACACGTCCATTTCATAGAGTTGATCAGGCTGTTAATGGTGGCCTGTGGAATGTTATCTAAAAAAAATATATATATATATCTCACTCCTCTTCAATGGCAAAGTTGATGGATATTGGCGGGAACTGGAACACTCTGCCGTAAACGTTGATCCAGAGCATCCCAAACATGCTCAATGGTTGACATGTCTGGTGAGTATGCAGGCCATGGAAGAACTGGGACATTTTCAGCGTCCAGGAATTGTGTACAGATCCTTGCAACACGGGGGGCCATGCATTATCATGCTAAAACGTGATGTGATGGCGGCAGATGAATGGCACGACAATGGGCCTCAGGATCTCATCACTGTATCTCTGTGCATTCATAGCATAACCTTACCGCCACCATGAGGCAAACCTGTCGCCCACTCGATTCCTTACAAACTGTCTGCTACATGCACAGTACAGTTGAAACCGGGACTCATCCTTGAAGAGGACACTTCTCCAGCGTGCCAGTAGCCATCGAAGGTGGACATATCTTCACTGAACGACGCCGAACTGGAGTCAAGACCCTGGTGAGTATGATGGGCACGCAGATGAGCTTCCCTGAGATGGTTTCTGACAGATGGTGCACAAATTCTTTGGTTGTTCAAACTTACAGTTTCATCAGCTTTTCGGGTGGCTGGTCTCAGACGGTCCCACAGGTGAAGAAACTGGATGTGGAGGTCCTGGGTTGTCATAGTTATATGTGGTGTGCGGTTGTGAGGCTGGTAGGACGTTCTGCCGAATTCTCTAAAACAACGTTGGAGGTGGCTTATGGTAGAGAAATTAACATTTAATTCTCTGGTAAAAGCTCTGGTGGACATTCCTGCAGTCAGTACGCCAATGGCGTACGCACAATCAAAACTTAATAGGGAAAGGGAAAGGGGATACCTAGTCACTTGTACAACTGAATGCATTCATCTGAAATGTGTTTTCCGAAACATTTGTGGCATTGCACATTTTAGAGTGGCCTTTTATTGTTCCCGGCACAAGGTTCACCTGTGTAATTATCATGCTGTTCAATCAGCTTCTTGATATGACACACCTGTCAGGTTGATGGATTATCTTGGTAAAGGAAAATTGCTCAGTAACATGGACGTAAACAAATTTGTGAACAAAATAAGAGAAATAAGCTTTTTGTGCGTATAGAACATTTCTGGGATCTTTTATTTCAGCTCGTGAAAGATGGGACCAACACTCTACATGTTGCATTCATATTTATGTTCAGTATATTTCCTTATTGAGGACTGTCACGCAGAAGGCAGGAGCCCTTCTCCAAAACACATTAACTTCTCCGAAACCAGAAACCAGAAAAAATGTTCTATTTGTTGAATTGGACAGTTTCTGGCTTTTCCTCTTTTGAGAAAAACACTAAATCTAGCCCAACAATATGGAAGTATTTATGGTGATTTATTGTGCCACCTTAAAAGTTCCCAGGCCTTGTTGCTCAGTCAAGCACAGATAAAGTATATGAACGATTTGAAATACGACCTGAACCCAGGTGTAATGCAGGGCTGGGATTGATACTTCTGACTGAAATAGTATCCCTCCATATGTAAGCTGAATAGGTGCCATGACAGTTTTATGGCCTAGAGAAATGTTAGTATATGAAAAGTGTCACGTCTTTGTCAGTCCATGAGACATCGTAAAAATTGGTCTTCTCACAAAATCATCTGTCTGTCGCGTTTGAACGGTTTGGCCGAGAAAAAAACTATTTTGACCACACTACTGAAAGATGAGACTCTCACAAACAGGATGGTGTTCTCAGTACAGCCAATCTGCCAACTTCTGTCAGTAGCATCTGAATAGTTTGGGCTTCCCACTAATACGACCCCTCTTTGGAAAGTTGAGGACACGTACATGTTGGTTGTTTTGCTCTAGGACAAGACTCGTCTGAATGTCCCCCTGGTACCAGTTGAACAAATGAATTTGTAGTACATATGGAGGCGGTTAAGTGGCAAAAATAAGGGGTAAAAAAAAACACATAGAGACACATCAGAGCAAACTTCCTTTGGATTATTTTTTTTTTTTTTTGGGGGGGGACTATCTGTCGTTCAACGCGTTTGTTTGAGCTAATAGCAGGAACGACAAATCAAAATTGTCATGAAATAATTTTTGTATGTATTTTTCGGATACTCCAAGGGGTCTTCAAATTCCAAATCAAATAGCTAAATGATCCTTGGCGTGACCTTCTTAAAACAACTCCATGTAGCTTAGTGAGGGTGAATGAAGAAAACGTCAGGGTCAGTCTGTTTATGAAATGTTTGAAGAGCAGGAAGTCGTCGTCACTCTGCATTAAACACAACACACAATGGCTGATCAGGTTCTCCGTAGAACGCTTTATAGTTCACACCAGCAATAAACAAGGACACGTTTTGTTAATTACATTCCCATTTGTTGAACCCCGACTACGGACATTATATTTGAAAATGTCTGCAAAATGTTTATTATTTCTAATGAGATGATCGCACTGTTGTTCTCTCTCTGAACAACATTATGAAGTACTGTATAAAGGTGGAAGGCACAACATCCTTACATTATTACTAATATGGCAGTGTAGTAACTAGCCTACATTGTTGATGTAAATACTGCTCACTGCTGTTGTGTATCAGAGGCCCTATGAGGCCTGCCCTATGAGGCCCGCCCTGTGAGGCCTACCCTGTGAGGCCTACCCTGTGAAGCCTACCCTGTGAGGCCTACCCTGTGAGGCCTACCCTGTGAGACCTACCCTGTGAGGCCTGCCCTATGAGGCCTGCCCTATGAGGCCTGCCCTATGAGGCCCGCCCTGTGAGGCCTACCCTGTGAGGCCTACCCTGTGAAGCCTACCCTGTGAGGTCTACCCTATGAGGCCCGCCCTGTGAGGCCTACCCTGTGAGGCCTACCCTGTGAGGCCTACCCTGTGAGGCCTGCCCTATGAGGCCTGCCCTATGAGGTCTGCCCTGTGAGGTCTGCCCTGTGAGGCCTACCCTGTGAGGCCTACCCTATGAGGCCTTCCCTATGAGGCCTGCCCTGTGAGGCCTGCCCTGTGAGGCCTGCCCTGTGAGGCCTGCCCTATGAGGCCGGCCCTGTGAGGCCTGCCCTATGAGGCCTACCCTGTGAGGCCTACCCTGTGAAGCCTACCCTGTGAAGCCTACCCTGTGAGGCCTACCCTATGAGGCCCGCCCTGTGAGGCCTACCCTGTGAGGCCTACCCTGTGAAGCCTGCCCTGTGAGGCCTACCCTGTGAGGCCTACCCTGTGAGGCCTGCCCTGTGAGGCCTACCCTGTGAGGCCTACCCTGTGAGGCCTACCCTGTGAGGGCTGCCCTGTGAGGCCTACCCTGTGGGGCCTACCCTGTGAGGCCTGCCCTGTGAGGCCTACCCTGTGAGGCCTACCCTATGAGGCCTGCCCTGTGAGGCATGCCATGTGAGGCCTACCCTGTGAGGCCTGCACTTTGAGTCCTGCCCTGTGAGGCCTGCCCTGTGAGGCTTACCCTGTGAGGCATGCCATGTGAGGCCTACCCTATGAGGCCTGCCCTGTGAGGCATGCCATGTGAGGCCTACCCTATGAGGCCTGCCCTGTGAGGCATGCCATGTGAGGCCTACCCTGTGAGGCCTGCACTTTGAGTCCTGCCCTGTGAGGCCTGCCCTGTGAGGCCTACCCTGTGAGGCCTGCCCTGTGAGGCTTACCCTGTGAGGCCTACACCATGCTGCATAACTCATCAGTACAATACAATCAAGATAATGTCGGCAGGTTCCGTGGGAACATCAACACAACATGACAGCTACTCACTAAATGCCATCAAAAACAGGCCTGACAACACAGCTCCCAGAACCTTGGGTTCCCTACAGCCATCTTTAAACAATTATTATACATATATATATATACTGTATTTCACCTTTATTTAACCAGATAGGCTAGTTGAGAACAAGTTCTCATTTACAACTGCGACCTGGCCAAGATAAAGCAAAGCAGTTCGACACATACAACAACACATAGTTACACATGGAATAAACAAACATATAGTAGAAAGAGTCTATATACAATGTGTGCAAATGAGGTAAGATAAGGGAGGTAAAGGCAATAAAATAGTCCGTAGTGGTGAGGTAATTACATCTATTAAGTGTTACTTCAAATGAAGGACATATGGTTGTGCGTGTAACTCTGCCCTCAAACCTACTATTAGAGACAGTTCCTCTTGTGTAGATTTTAAGAATTCTCACGAGAGAACGCAATCTGGAAAACTGGCAAAGTACATTAACCCCGTATAAACATCGTAGACGGGACATAAAGGAATGGAAGCAGATTAGACCTTTACAATTCCATATAATATTTGTCATGCCACATTAACCAGAAAAATAAATAATCCCTGACCTCTACTTCATGTGTAAAATAACCTGGACATAAACGGACATGTTTTGAGTTATACGGGTAATGGAGGTCGAACATTCCCCTCGGGATGTATACATGTTTAAAGCGCTTGAAAGCCTCTAACACTAAATAATGTGTAATTTATACATACCACCACAACAGCATGGATTTGGGTCATGGGTTCATAACAAAAAACATATCCGCTCAATCCGCTCCACTCAATCCACTCCGCTCCGCTCAATCCAGTCTGCTCTCAGCTCAATCCAGTCTGCTCTCAGCTCAATACTCCGCTCCGCTCAATCCAGTCTGCTCTCAGCTCAATCCAGTCTGCTCTCAGCTCAATACTCCGCTCCGCTCAATCCAGTCTGCTCTCAGCTCAATCCAGTCTGCTCTCAGCTCAATATCCGCTCCGCTCAATCCAGTCTGCTCTCAGCTCAATCCAGTCTGCTCTCAGCTCAATCCACTCCGCTCCGCTCAATCCAGTCTGCTCTCAGCTCAATCCACTCCGCTCCGCTTAATCCAGTCTGCTCTCCACTCAATCCAGTCTGCTCTCAGCTCAATCTACTCCACTCAATCCAGTATGTTCTCAGCTCAATCCACTCCGCTCCGCTCAATCCAGTCTGCTCTCCGCTCAATCCAGTCTGCTCTCAGCTCAATCTACTCCACTCAATCCAGTATGTTCTCAGCTCAATCCCCTCCGCTCCGCTCAATCCAGTCTTCTCTCAGCTCAATCCCGTCTGCTCTCAGCTCAATCCTGTCTGCTCTCAGCTCAATCCAGTCTGCTCTCAGCTCAATCCAGTCTGCTCTCAGCTCAATCCAATCTGCTTTCAGCTCAATCCAGTCTGCTCTCAGCTCAATCCCCTCCGCTCCGCTCAATCCTGTCTGCTCTCAGCTCAATCCAATCTGCTTTCAGCTCAATCCAGTCTGCTCTCAGCTCAATCCACTCCACTCCTCTCAATCCAGACTGCTCTCAGGTCAATCCAGTCTGCTCGCAGCTCAATCCAGTCTGCTCTCAGCTCAATCCAGTCTGCTCGCAGCTCAATCCAGTCTGCTCTCAGCTCAATCCAGTCTGCTCTCAGCTCAATCCAGTCTGCTCGCAGCTCAATCCAGACTGCTCTCAGCTCAATCCAGTCTGCTCGCAGCTCAATCCAGTCTGCTCTCAGCTCAATCCAGTCTGCTCTCAGCTCAATCCACTCCGCTCCGCTCAATCCAGTCTGCTCTCAGCTCAATCCAGTCTGCTCTCAGCTCAATCCAGTCTGCTCTCAACTGAATCCAGTCTGCTCTCAGCTCAATCCAGTCTGCTCTCAGCTCAATCCAGTCTGCTCTCAGCTCAATCCAGTCTGCTTTCAGCTCAATCCAGTCTGCTCTCAGCTCAATCCACTCCGCTCCGCTCAATCCAGTCTGCTCTCAGCTCAATCCAGTCTGCTCTCAGCTCAATCCAGTCTTTTCTCAGCTCAATCCAGTCTGCTCTCAGCTCAATCCAGTCTGCTCTCAGCTCAATCCACTCCGCTCCGCTCAATCCACTCTGCTCCGCTCAATCCAGTCTGCTCTCAGCTCAATCCAGTCTGCTCTCAGCTCAATCCAGTCTGCTCTGCTCAATCCAGTCTGCTCTCAGCTCAATCCAGTCTGCTCTCAGCTCAATCCAGTCTGCTCTCAGCTCAATCCAGTCTGCTCCGCTCAATCCAGTCTGCTCTCAGCTCAATCCAGTCTGCTCCGCTCAATCCAGTCTGCTCTCAGCTCAATCCACTCCGCTCCGCTCAATCCAGTCTGCTCTCAGCTCAATCCAGTCTGCTCTCAGCTCAATCCAGTCTGCTCTCAGCTCAATCTACAGTGTTACATTACATCTTCTTGATACCCAGTGCTCTCTCTTGTTTGTAATCTGATCAGAAGCTGAGGGGGATCAGAGAAAGGTTTGTTTCTTGAGCTAATACACACAAATGTGCTTTCAGCTTACAACTGAAAAGTAAGTGGATTTGTAAATAACCAAACCTCATTTTTTCCCCAGGAACGTTCATCATACACCAATCCCATAACATGGAAAAAAAATCACATGACCCTGAGTATTTGTTCAGAAATATTGTTGTGGGACTACAATACAATTATTCACAACAATATTTATTTTTCTTTATTTAACTAGGCAAGTCAGTTAAGAAGAAATTCTTATTTTCAATGACAGTGGGTTAATTGGTATCAGAACAGTGGGTTATCTGGTCTAGGAACAGTGGGTTTAACTGGTCTAGGAACAGTGGGTTAACTGGTCTAGGAACAGTGGGTTTAACTGGGTTAGGAACGGTGGTTTAACTGGTCTAGGAACAGTGGGTTAACTGGTCTAGGAACAGTGGGTTAACTGGTCTACAAACAGTGGGTTAACTGGTCTAGGAACAGTGGGTTAACTGGTCAAGGAACAGTGGGTTAACTGCATGTTCAGGGGCAGAATGACAGATCTGTACCTTGTCAACTCAGGGATTTGAGCTTGCAACCTTCCGGTTACTAGTCCAATACTCTAACCACTAGGCTACCCTGGCATATGAGCAGATTGACATCAAGTGTAGTCAACTTTTTTCTAAGGACAGAAATACCCTAACTAGCTAAGTGTCAAATATATAATTAAGTCAGCTAACATTTGCTTTATTGAAATATTAAGTTAAATATATATTATAAAAAATAATAAAATAAAAAATATTTATTGGAATTCAGTCGGAGTCTCAACTTAGCATTGAGAGTTAGAATAATAGAACACACGAGGCGCAATTTTAAAATGTCGTTGTTCATAGCCAATCACTCAATTAGCCCATGTCAGCCAACATTGTTTTAGATTGGTTAGTTAGTCTAGTGGCCAGCTATCGAAACTTGTAGTAAACATGGTTGAATTACTGACTGGGGTGTGGTGTGGCCCATTGATCATCAGCTATTGCATTAAAACCTGCAAACATTTGTTCCAGGTAGAACCCTCTCTACATAAGGTTCTTCTACATGGAACCCAAAAGGGTTCTATCTGGATCCAAGAAGGGTTCTACCTGGAACCAAAAAGGGTTCTTCAAAGGGGACAGTTAAAGAACCCTTTTGGAACCCTTTTTTTCTAAGAGTGTAGCTGACTCTAAGAGTGTAGCTGACTCTAAGAGTGGAGCTGACTCTAAGAGTGTAGGTGGCTATTCAATAGCATGATGGCCTGGGACGAAGAAGCATTTGGCTAGTTGGATACGTTCTGCCCTAAACCAATCAGATTTGTTCTGCCCTTAGGACAACGTTTACTACACTTTATGCAACCTTCACACCCAGAACCTTGTTCAGAGGAACTGTGACATTGCAAGAATATTTCAGCAACTTTTCAGAAGATTTTACACCAGCACATGAAGTGTTGTTGTTTTTCGGATGACTGCCTTGCCTGGTTCACCAATTACTTTGCAGACAGAGTTCAGTGTGTCAAATCGGAGGGCATGCTGTCTGGTCCTCTGGCAGTCTCTATGGGGGTGCCACAGGGTTCAATTCTCGGGCCGACTCTTTTCTCTGTATATATTAATGACGTTGCTCTTGCTGCGGGCGATTCCCTGATCCACCTCTACGCAGACGACACCATTCTATATACTTTCGGCCCGTCATCGGACACTGTGCTATCTAACCTCCAAACGAGCTTCAATGCCATACAACACTCCTTCCGTGGCCTCCAACTGCTCTTAAACGCTAGTAAAACCAAATGCATGCTTCTCAACCGATCGCTGCCTGCACCCGCATGCCCGACTAGCATCACCACCCTGGATGGTTCCGACCTTGAATATGTGGACATCTATAAGTACCTAGATGTCTGGCTAGTCTGCAAACTCTCCTTCCAGACTCATATCAAACATCTCCAATCGAAAATCAAATCAAGAGTCGGCTTTCTATTCCGCAACAATGCCTCCTTCACTCACGCCGCCAAGCTTACCCTAGTAAAATTGACTATCCTACCGATCCTCGACTTCGGCGATGTCATCTACAAAATGGCTTCCAACACTCTACTCAACAAACTGGATGCAGTTTATCACAGTGCCATCCGTTTTGTCACTAAAGCACCTTATACCACCCACCACTGCGACTTGTATGCTCTAGTCGGCTGGCCCTCGCTACATATTCGCCGCCAGACCCACTGGCTCCAGGTCATCTACAAGTCCATGAGAGGTAAAGCTCCGCCTTATCTCAGTTCACTGGTCACGATGGCAACACCCATCCGTAACACGCGCTCCAGCAGGTGTATCTCACTGATCATCCCTAAAGCCAACTCCTCATTTGGCCGCCTTTCGTTCCAGTACTCTGCTGCCTGTGACTGGAACGAATTGCAAAAATCGCTGAAGTTGGAGACTTTTATCTCCCTCACCAACTTCAAACATCAGCTATCTGAGCAGCTAACCGATCGCTGCAGCTGCACATAGTCTATTGGTAAATAGCCCACCCATCATTTTCACCTACATCATCCCCATACTGTTTTTATTTATTTACTTTTCTGCTCTTTTGCACACCAATATCTCTACCTGTACATGACCATCTGATCATTTATCACTCCAGTGTTAATCTGCAAAATTGTAATTATTCGCCTACCTCCTCATGCCTTTTGCACACATTGTATATAGACTCCCCTTTTTTTCTACTGTGTTATTGACTTGTTAATTGTTTACTCCATGTGTAACTCTGTGTTGTCTGTTCACACTGCTTTGCTTTATCTTGGCCAGGTCGCAGTTGCAAAGGAGAACTTGTTCTCAACTAGCCTACCTGGTTAAATAAAGGTTAAATAAAAATAAAAAACAAGTGAGAACAAAGCGCACTGCCCTAGAAAGTTGTTTAAGTTTTTTTTTCATTCACTTGTTGTTTTGCCACACATGTTATTTTACCAGGCAAGTCAGTTAAGAACAAATTCTTATTTTCAATGATGACCTTGGAACAGTGGGTAAACTGCCTATTCAGGGGCAGAACAACAGATTTGTACCTTGTCAGCTCGGAGGATATGAACTCATGACCTTTCAGTTACTTGTCCAACGCTCTAACCACTAGGCCACCCTGCTGCCCAGCAGCTGTAAAGTGGGTTAAAGCAGACGTTTTCATTATTCTGCATATAAAGAACTGAGAATCTCATACACCCATTTCAATGATTTTGCTGGCTGTAGAGAGTAATACTCTACAGATTTACTAAAAACGATGAGGCAATTGTTTTTGGAAATAACTACCATGAAATTCTTTTATCATAATCAAATCAAATTAAACTACAGGTGTGGACTAACAGTGAAATGCTTACTTACGGGCCCCTTACCAACAACGCAGAGAGAAAGAAATTAGAGAAATAATAGAAAACTAAAATACGTAATAATAAAACTAATAATAATAATAATAATAATAATAAGTAATAATAAATACATATCTTGGCTGTATACACGAGGCACCACTACCGAGGCTATGTGCAAAGTTACGACGATCATTTTAACTGACCTGCCTATTAAATAAAGGTTCATTTAAACTGAAAATCTTCTGAAAATGTGCTTTGTAGCAATGTCAATGGTCCTTCTGTAGCTCAGTTGGTAGAGCATGGCGCTTGTAACGCCAGGGTAGTGGGTTCGATTCCCGGGACCACCCATACGTAGAATGTATGCACACATGACTGTAAGTCGCTTTGGATAAAAGCGTCTGCTAAATGGCATATATTATTATATATTATTATTATATTATTATATTATATATTAATGTGGATGCTGTGGTCTGATTGACAGTTGGGGTTCTGATATACTTTAAAACAGTGTGGATGCTGTGGTCTGATTGACAGTTGGGGTTCTGATATACTGTAAAACAGTGTGGATGCTGTGGTCTGATTGACTGTTGGGGTTCTGATATACTGTAAAACAGTGTGGATGCTGTGGTCTGATTGACTGTTGGGGTTCTGATATACTGTAAAACAGTGTGGATGCTGTGGTCTGATTGACTGTTGGGGTTCTGATATACTGTAAAACAGTGTGGATGCTGTGGTCTGATTGACAGTTGGGGTTCTGATATACTGTAAAACAGTGTGGATGCTGTGGTCTGATTGACTGTTGGGGTTCTGATATACTGTAAAACAGTGTGGATGCTGTGGTCTGATTGACTGTTGGGGTTCTGATATACTGTAAAACAGTGTGGATGCTGTGGTCTGATTGACAGTTGGGGTTCTGATATACTGTAAAACAGTGTGGATGCTGTGGTCTGATTGACTGTTGGGGTTCTGATATACTGTAAAACAGTGTGGATGCTGTGGTCTGATTGACTGTTGGGGTTCTGATATACTGTAAAACAGTGTGGATGCTGTGGTCTGATTGACTGTTGGGGTTCTGATATACTGTAAAACAGTGTGGATGCTGTGGTCTGATTGACTGTTGGGGTTCTGATATACTGTAAAACAGTGTGGATGCTGTGGTCTGATTGACTGTTGGGGTTCTGTCTGATTGATGCTGTGGTCTGTTGGGGTTCTGATATACTGTAAAACAGTGTGGATGCTGTGGTCTGATTGACTGTTGGGGTTCTGATGACTGTAAAACAGTGTGGATGCTGTGGTCTGATTGAGTTGGGGTTCTGATATACTGTAAAAAAATGCTGTGGTCATTGACTGTTGGGGTTCTGATGTAAAACAGTGTGGTCTGATTGACTGTTGGGGTTCTGATATACTGTAAAACAGTGTGGATGCTGTGGTCTGATTGACTGTTGGGGTTCTGATATACTGTAAAACAGTGTGGAATGCTGTGGTCTGATTGACTGTTGGGGTTCTGATATACTGTAAAACAGTGTGGATGCTGTGGTCTGATTGACTGTTGGGGTTCTGATATACTGTAAAACAGTGTGGAATGCTGTGGTCTGATTGACTGTTGGGGTTCTGATATACTGTAAAACAGTGTGGATGCTGTGGTCTGATTGACTGTTGGGGTTCTGATATACTGTAAAACAGTGTGGATGCTGTGGTCTGATTGACTGTTGGGGTTCTGATATACTGTAAAACAGTGTGGATGCTGTGGTCTGATTGACTGTTGGGGTTCTGATATACTGTAAAACAGTGTGGATGCTGTGGTCTGATTGACTGTTGGGGTTCTGATATACTGTAAAACAGTGTGGAATGCTGTGGTCTGATTGACTGTTGGGGTTCTGATATACTGTAAAACAGTGTGGATGCTGTGGTCTGATTGACTGTTGGGGTTCTGATATACTGTAAAACAGTGTGGATGCTGTGGTCTGATTGACTGTTGGATGCTGTGGTCTGATTGACTGTTGGGGTTCTGTACTGTAAAACAGTGTGGATGCTGTGGTCTGATTGACTGTTGGGGTTCTGATATACTGTAAAACAGTGTGGATGCTGGTTTTGGAAACTGTAAAACAGTATGCTGTGGGTTGGGGTTCTGAAATATGTAAAACAGTGTGGAATGCTGTGGTCTGATTGACTGTTGGGGGGTAAAAATGGCTTGAAGCAGAAGTGAAACAGTTCATCTTGTGTAGATTCTAAGAATTCTCATGAGAGAAGGCAATCTGGAGAACTGGCAAAGTACATTAACCCCGTATAAACATCGTAGACGGGACATAAAGGAATGGAAGCAGAGTAAGACATTTACAATTCCATATAATACTTGTCATGCCACATTACCCAGAATTCTTTATGTTTTATTGTTGTCCCACAGAACACCTTGTGACACAAGAATAGAGATGGTTACAACGTGTAGATGTCCATAACCACTCTGAGATCTACCACTGTGTTCCAGCAGCACATTCTAATCTGCTGATATAACACACAGACACACAGACACAGACACAGACACAGACACAGACACAGACGCACGCACGCACGCACGCACGCACGCACGCACGCACGCACGCACACACACACACACACACACACACACACACACACACACACACACACACACACACACATCTGGAGTCTTCTCCTACTGGGCCTAATGGTGTGAGTTAAACCTAACCCCAGGCAGCACACAGAGCACACAGAGGGAAGCTACGGTGATCCCAGACTGCTTCAAGGCATCATTGTGTGTTTACTCAGCTGCGGCTTGCCCTGGGTTTAAACTCTATAACCCAGAGTTTATATTAGATTAAGTAAAGTAACCACGTTTGCATAACGCACATCTGCGTATGTCGATGTTGCTTTCCCATTATTCAGGTGACTTGTGTTTGTTTATTGAAGAAGATATGATCCTTCAAGTTACTTAACGTTACTGTAGTTTTATTATGTCATTTTTGTAAAGATTGTCTGGTCTTTTAACCATAATGCACTTGTCTAGTGGAAGGGTTGACTGCTAGCCTGCTTGCCCCCAGGCGATTGTGTATTTTTGTTTGTTTATTTGCGTTGTTGGTAACTTGTTTTTTTAAACTTATTTTGTACATAACGTTGCCGCTACCATCTCTTATGACCGAAAATAACTTCTAGACATCAGGACTGCGATTACTCACCACGGACTAGCAGAATCTTTTTTTTCCTTTCACGACTCTGACGAGCCCGACGCGAAGGATATACTGCTTCCTCGGGAACAGGCCCCGATCCCCGTGATCTGAGTGAAGAGGAGGCGGAGAACGAGGGGCCGAAGGGCGGGCTGCCTTCTGAGAATTCGTAGGAGATCGAATAAAACCCCCACTTTATTCCGTTCTGCTAGCAAACGTTTAGCAAATCTTTGGAGAATAAAATGGACGAGTTATGCGGAAGATTAAACTACCAACGGGACATTAAAAACTGTTACATCTTATGCTTCACGGAGTTGTGGCTGAACGACGACAATACCAACATACAGCTGGCTATATTATATGTTATACGCTGTACCGGCAGGATAGAACAGCGTCGTCTGGTAAGACAAGGGGCGGAGGACTGTGTATTTTTGTAAATAACAGCTGGTGCACGATATCTAAGGAAGTCTCGAACTATTGCTCGCCTGAGGTAGAGTATCTCATGATAAGCTGTAGACCACACTACCTACCGAGAGAGTTTTCATCTGTATTCTTTGTAGCTGTTTACATACCACCACAGTCAGAGGCTGGCACTAAGACAGCATTGAATGAGCTGTATTATGCCATAAGCAACCAAGAAAACGCTCACCCAGAGGCGGCTCTCCTAGTTGCCGGGGACTTTAATGCAGGGAAACTTAAATCTGTTTTGCCAAATTTCTATCAGCATGTTAAACGTGCAACCAGAGGAAAAATAACTCTGGACCACCTATACTCCACACACAGAGACACATACAAAGCTCTCCTTCCATTTGGCAAATCTGACAATAATTCTTTCCTCCCGATTCCTGCTTAGAAACTAAAATGAAAGCAGAAAGCACCAGTGACTAGATCAATCAAAAAGTGGTCAAAGGAAGCAGATGCCAGTGACCGTACGTACATACCCCAACCAGAAACCATGGATTACAGGAAGCATCCTCACTGAGCTAAAGGATGTCACTTTCAAGGAGTGTGACTTTAACCGGGAAGCTTATAAGAAATCTGGCAATGTCCTCCGATGAACTATCAAACAGGCAAACCATCAATACAGGCCTAAGATCGAGTCGTACTACACCGGCTCTGACGCTCGTCGGATGTAGCAGGGCTTGCAAACCATTACAGACTACAAAGGGAAGCACAGCCAAGAGCTGCCCAGTGGCACGAGCCTACCAGACATGCTAAACAACTTCTATGCTCGCTTCAAGGCAAATAACATTGAAACATGCATGAGAGCACTAGCTGTTCCGGAAGACTGTGTGATCATGCTCTCCGAAGCCGATCTGAGTATGACCTTTTAAACAGGTCAACATTCACAGGGTGGCAGGGCCAGGTGGATTACCAGGACGTGTACTGCGCTGACCTGACCGATGTGAGAATGCTATTCATTGACTACAGCTCAGTGTTCAACATCATACTGCCCTCGAAGCTCATCAATAAGCTAAAGACCCTGGGACTGAACACCTCCCTCTTCAACTGGATCCTGGACTTACTGACGGGCCACACCCAGGTGGTAAGGGTAGGTAACAACACATCCTCCACGCTGATCCTCACACAGGGGCGCCTCAGGGGTGCGTGCTCAGTCCCCTACCGTACTCCCATTTCTATCATGACTGCACGGCTAGGCACGACTCCAAAACAGTCAATACATTTACTGATGCACAACAGTGGTAGGCCTGATCACCGACAACGACGAGACAGCCTATAGGGAGGAGGTCAGAGACCTGGCCGTGTGGTGCCAGGACAACAACCTCTCTCTCAACGTGATCAAGACAAAGGAGATGATCGTGGACTACAGGAAAAAGAGGACCGAGCATGCCCCCAATCTCATCCACGGTGCTGCAGTGGAGCAGGTTGAGCTTCAAGTTCCTTGGTGTCCACTTCACCAACAAACTAAAATGGTCCAAGCACACCAAGACAGCCGTGAAGATGGCATGCAAAACCTATTCCCCCTCAGGAGACTGAAAAGATTTGGCATGGGTCCCCAGATCCTCAAAAGTTTCTACAGCTGCACCATCGGGAGCATGGTTGCATCACTGCCTGGTACGGCAACTGCAAACGGCCCAGTACATCACAGGTGCCAAGCTTCCTGCCATCCAGGACCTCTATACCAGGCGGTGTCAGAGCAAGGCCCTAAAAATGGTCAAAAACTCCAGCCACCCCAGTAATAGACTGTTCTCTCTGCTGCCGCATGGCAATGGGTACCGGAGCACCAAGTCTAGATCCAAGAGGCTTCTAAACAGCTTCTCCCCCCCAAGCCATAAAACTCCTGAACATCTAGTCAAATGGCTACCCAGAATATTTGCAGTGTCCCCCCACCCCCTCTTTACACCACTACTACTCTCTGTTGTCATCTATGCACAGTCACTTTAATAACTCTACCTACATGTACATACTACCTCAACTAACCGGTGCCCCCACACATTGACTCTGTATCGGTACCCCCCTGTATATAGTCTCGCTATTGTTATTTTACTGCTGCTCTTTAAATGCTTGTTGCTTTTATCTCTTATTCTTATCCATATTTTTTAAAACTGCATTGTAGGTTAGGGGCTCGTAAGTAAGCATTTCCCTCTAAGGTCTACCTACACCTGTTGTATTCGGCGCATGTGACTAATGAAATTTGATTTGATTTATGTCTGTATCAGCTTGGTGAGGTGCCGGGGCTCGAGGCCAGAGCCAGAGCCAGAGCCAGAGCCAGAGCCAGAGCCAGAGCCAGAGCCAGAGCCAGAGCCAGAGCCAGAGCCAGAGCCAGAGCCAGAGCCAGAGCAAGAGCAAGAGCAAGTGCCGAGGCCACCACCTCTAAGTCTCCCTCTGACACACATCTGTGACTGAGCTGGATTTCCATTGGTGATTAGGGTGTGACCTATCTGCAGACCCCGTGGCCAGAGCCAGAGCCTGGCCTGGGAACAGAGCCAAAGCCAGAGCCCCAGAGCCAGAGCCAGAGCCGAGGGCCAGAAGAGCCAGAGCCGAGGGCCAGCCAGCCGGGGCCAGAGCCAGGCCAGAGCCAGAGCCAGAGCCAGAGCCGAGGGCCAGAGCCAGAGCCGGAGCCGGGGCCTGCCAGACAGCCAGAGCCAGAGCCAGAGCCAGAGCCAGACAGACAAGAGCCAGAGCAAGAGCTGCAGAGCCAGTCTCTCCAACAGAGCCAGAGACAGAGCCGGGGCCAGAGACAGAGCCGGGCCAGAGACAGAGCCAGAGACAGAGCCGGGGCCAGAGACAGAGCCAGAGACAGAGCCGGGGCCATAGCCAGTTGGCCAGAGACAGAGCCAGAGGCCAGAGTCAGAGCCGGGGCCAGAGACAGACATAAGAGTTGGTGGCCAGTGCCGAGGCCACCACCTCTAAGTCTCCCTCTGACACACATCTGTGACTGAGCTGGATTTCCATTGGTGATTAGGGTGTGACCTATCTGCTACCCCGTGGTCAACAAGGCCTGGGAACAGAAAAGATTTCCCTGCTTCCCTTGAACCGTGGCCAAGGAACACAGTACCGCTGAACACTGCAGCTTAACACGTTCTGCTCCAGTCTCTCCAACATAATGTTGGTGTGTATGTGGGCTCCAGTCTCTCCAACATAGTGTTGGTGTGTATGTGGGCTCCAGTCTCTCCAACATAATGTTGGTGTGTATGTGGGCTCCAGTCTCTCCAACATAATATTGGTGTGTATGTGGGCTCCAGTCTCTCCAACATAATGTTGGTGTGTATGTGGGCTTGTCTCTCCAACATAATGTTGGTGTGTATGTGAGCTCCAGTCTCTCCAACATAATGTTGGTGTGTATGTGGGCTCCAGTCTCTCCAACATAATGTTGGTGTGTATGTGGGCTCCAGTCTCTCCAACATAATGTTGGTGTGTATGTGGGCTCCAGTCTCTCCAACATAATGTTGGTGTGTATGTGGGCTCCAGTCTCTCCAACATAATGTTGGTGTGTATGTGGGCTCCAGTCTCTCCAACATAGTGTTGGTGTGTATGTGGGCTCCAGTCTCTCCAACATAATGTTGGTGTGTATGTGGGCTCCAGTCTCTCCAACATAATATTGGTGTGTATGTGGGCTCCAGTCTCTCCAACATAATGTTGGTGTGTATGTGGGCTCCAGTCTCTCCAACATAATGTTGGTGTGTATGTGGGCTCCAGTCTCTCCAACATAATGTTGGTGTGTATGTGGGCTCCAGTCTCTCCAACATAATGTTGGTGTGTATGTGGGCTCCAGTCTCTCCAACATAATGTTGGTGTGTATGTGGGCTCCAGTCTCTCCAACTTTAATGTTGGTGTGTATGTGGGCTCCAGTCTCTCCAACATAATGTTGGTGTGTATGTGGGCTCCAGTCTCTCCAACATAATGTTGGTGTGTATGTGGGCTCCAGTCTCTCCAACATAATGTTGGTGTGTATGTGGGCTCCAGTCTCTCCAACATAATGTTGGTGTGTATGTGGGCTCCAGTCTCTCCAACATAATGTTGGTGTGTATGTGGGCTCCAGTCTCTCCAACATAATGTTGGTGTGTATGTGGGCTCCAGTCTCTCCAACATAATGTTGGTGTGTATGTGGGCTCCAGTCTCTCCAACATAATGTTGGTGTGTATGTGGGCTCCAGTCTCTCCAACATAATGTTGGTGTGTATGTGGGCTCCAGGCTCTCCAACATAATGTTGGTGTGTATGTGGGCTCCAGTCTCTCCAACATAATGTTGGTGTGTATGTGGCTCCAGTCTCTCCAACATAATATTGGTGTGTATGTGGGCTCCAGTCTCTCCAACATAATGTTGGTGTGTATGTGGGCTCCAGTCTCTCCAACCTAATGTTGGTGTGTATGTGGGCTCCAGTCTCTCCAACATAATGTTGGTGTGTATGTGGGCTCCAGTCTCTCCAACATAATATTGGTGTGTATGTGGGCTCCAGTCTCTCCAACATAATGTTGGTGTGTATGTGGGCTCCAGTCTCTCCAACCTAATATTGGTGTGTATGTGGGCTCCAGTCTCTCCAACATAATGTTGGTGTGTATGTGGGCTCCAGTCTCTCCAACATAATGTTGGTGTGTATGTGGCCTTGTCTCTCCAACATAATGTTGGTGTGTATGTGGGCTCCAGTCTCTCCAACATAATGTTGGTGTGTATGTGGGCTCCAGTCTCTCCAACATAATGTTGGTGTGTATGTGGGCTCCAGTCTCTCCAACATAATGTTGGTGTGTATGTGGGCTCCAGTCTCTCCAACATAATGTTGGTGTGTATGTGGGCTCCAGTCTCTCCAACATAATGTTGGTGTGTATGTGGGCTCCAGTCTCTCCAACTTTAATGTTGGTGTGTATGTTTCCAGTTTCTCCAACATAATCAGGGTGTGTGTGGGCTCCATTTTCTATTTCAACATAATGTTGGTGTGTATGTGGGCTCCAGTAATAATACAATCTTTAATTTTGGTGTTTATGTGGGCTCCAGTCTCTCCAACATAATGTTGGTGTGTATGTGGGCTCAGTCTCTCCAATATAATTCTGTGTGTATGTGGGCTCCAGTCTCTCCAACATAATATTGGTGTGTATGTGGGCTCCAGTCTCTCCAACGTAATATTGGTGTGTATGTGGGCTTGTCTCTCCAACATAATGTTGGTGTGTATGTGGGCTCCAGTCTCTCCAACATAATGTTGGTGTGTATGTGGGCCCAGTCTCTCCAACATAATGTTGGCGTGTATTTAAAATGAGCGTCCAGTCTCTCCAACATAATGTTGGGTGTATGTCATCAGTCTCTCCAACATAATGTTGGTGTGAAATCTGCATTTTTAAAATGCAGACCTCAAAATGTTTGTTTTCAACCATTTCCAACATAATATTGGAGATAATGTGGCTCCAGTCAGTCAACATAATATTGGTGTGTATGTGGGCAAAGATATTACATAATAATGTTGGTGTGCATGTGGGCTCCAGTCTCACAACATAATGTGTGTTTTGTATTGCTCCAGTCTCTCCAACATAATGTTGGTGTGATGTGGGCTCCAGTCTCTAACAACATAATATTGGTGTGTATGTGGGCTCCAGTCTCTCCAACATAATATTGGTGTGTATGTGGGCTCCAGTCTCTCCAACGTAATGTTGGTGTGTGTGGGCTCCAGTCTCTCCAACATAATATTGGTGTGTATGTGGGCTCCAGTCTCTCCAACATAATATTGGTGTATTACTGCTGCTAGCTCCAACATAATGTTATGGTGCATTACTCCAGTCTCTCCAACATAATGTGCTACAGTGTATGCTGCTAGGCTAACAGATTGCAACATAATGTTGGTGCTGTATAACTGGGCTCCAGTCTTACTCCAACATAATGTTGGGTGTATTCCAGTCTCTCCATGGCATAATATTGGTGTGTATGTGGGCTCCAGCCAGGCTAATGTTGGTGCTTTACTGGGCTGTCTCTCCAACATAATGGCTGTATGTGGGCTCCAGTCTCTCCAGGCGTAATGTTGGTGTGTATGTGGGCTCCAGTCTCTCCAACGTAATGTTGTGTGTATGTGGGCTCCAGTCTCTCCAACATAATGTTGGTGTGTATGTGGGCTCCAGTCTCTCCAACATAATGTTGGTGTGTATGTGGGCTCCAGTCTCTCCAACCTAATGTTGTGTGAATGTGGGCTCCAGTCTCTCCAACATAATGTTGGTATGTATGTGCTTTACAGTCTCTCCAACATAGTGTTGGTGTTTAATGCTCCAGTCTCTCCAACTTTAATGTTGGTGTGTATGCTACAGGGCTCCAGTCTCTCCAACATAAATTGGTGTGTATGGGGCTCCAGTCTCTCCAACATAATGTTACGGTGTGTACTGCTGCTAGGCTCCAACATAATGTTGGGTGCATTACTGGGCTGCCAGGCTCCAACATAATTGCTACGGTGTTATGCTGCTCCAGTCTCTCCAACATAATGTTGGTGTGTATGTGGGCTCCAGTCGCTCCAACATAATGTGTGTTGGTGTGTATCTGGGCTCCAGTCTCTCCAACATAATGTGTGTTGGTGTGTATGTGGGCTCCAGTCTCTCCAACATAATGTGTGTTGGTGTGTATGTGGGCTCCAGTCTCTCCAACATAATGTTGGTGTGTATGTGGGCTCCAGTCTCTCCAACAAAATGTGTGTTGGTGTGTGTGTATGTTGGTGTATGTTTGTTTGTGTGTGTATATCAGAGGGGTTGTGTACAGGATAATACATTTTTATTTCATATGGATTAACGAATGGCGATAAATAATAATAATAATAATAATACAATCTTATTTTCTTGTTTAATCTTCTTTTGATTCTACTACAAGAGTTAATCTGAAATAAATCCAGCTCTGTTTGCTTTGAATCATATTCTGGTAAATGATTGCAGTATACTGTCCCGTTAACAATGACTATGGTAATAAGTATGCTGTATATATACGTGTGATGTCCCCTCTACTCTGGGTTTTAGTCAGTTTCTCTCCTCTTTGTTTGGTATATCCTTGGCCCCCGTAACCAAGGAGACAGTGCCAAGGCGTTAAATTTAAAATGAGCGTGACAGAGACTGATAACGAAACCGAGGGAAATTCAGAGTCATCACTCTCTTAGTCATCATTAGCTTTCAGAAATCTGCATTTTTAAAATGCAGACCATCAAAACCTCTTTGTTTTCAACCATTTCGCATGTGGAGGTAAGTTCGAGATAAAGGTGTCCTTCACATCAGTCAGAGCTGTCTGGCGATCCAACGACAAAGATATTACATAAAAGTGACGAAGTGTAACTGAAGCACAAAATGAGTCCTTTTACATTGCTGATTTGGTGCGAACCCCAATTGAGTCTGACAGGGAGCTGACTGCAGTATTAACACATTAACAATTACTCCCTGACATCTCCCTGAGATGTAAACACACAAGCATCCATGACTATCTCCGACAATGAAGGTGTGTAATGTTTGAAATAGATGGTGCTTTACTGCTGCTAGGCTAACTGATTGCTATGGTGCATTACTGCTGCTAGGCTAACTGATTGCTATGGTGCATTACTGCTGCTAGGCTAACTGATTGCTACAGTGCTTTACTGCTGCTAGGCTAACTGATTATGGTGCATATGGTGCATTACTGCTGCTAGGCTAACTGATTGCTACAGTGCTTTACTGCTGCTAGGCTAACTGATTGCTACAGTGCTTTACTGCTGCTAGGCTAACTGATTGCTACGGTGCTTTACTGCTGCTAGGCTAACTGATATGGTGCATTACTGCTGCATGGCTAACTGATTGCTACGGTGCTTTACTGCTGCTAGGCTAACTGATTGCTACAGTGCTTTACTGCTGCTAGGCTAACTGATTGCTACAGTGCTTTACTGCTGCTAGGCTAACTGATTGCTACGGTGCTTTACTGCTGCTAGGCTAACTGATATGGTGCATTACTGCTGCGTTGCTAACTGATTGCTACAGTGCTTTACTGCTGCGAGGCTAACTGATTGCTACAGTGCTTTACTGCTGCTAGGCTAACTGATTGCTATGGTGCTTTACTGCTGCTAGGCTAACTGATTGCTACAGTGCTTTAATGCTGCGAGGCTAACTGATTGCTATGGTGCTTTAATGCTACAGTGCTTTAATGCTGCGAGGCTAACTGATTGCTACGGTGCTTTACTGCTGTGAGGCTAACTGTTACGGTGCTTTACTGCTGCTAGGCTAACTGATTGCTACGGTGCATTACTGCTGCTAGGCTAACTGATTGCTACGGTGCATTACTGCTGCTAGGCTAACTGATTGCTACGGTGCATTACTGCTGCTAGGCTAACTGATTGCTACGGTGCATTACTGCTGCTAGGCTAACTGATTGCTACGGTGCATTACTGCTGCTAGGCTAACTGATTGCTACGGTGCATTACTGCTGCTAGGCTAACTGATTGCTACGGTGCATTACTGCTGCTAGGCTAACTGATTGCTACGGTGCATTACTGCTGCTAGGCTAACTGATTGCAACGGTGCATTACTGCTGCTAGGCTAACTGATTGCTACGGTGCATTACTGCTGCTAGGCTAACTGATTGCTACGGTGCATTACTGCTGCTAGGCTAACTGATTGCAACGGTGCATTACTGCTGCTAGGCTAACTGATTGCTACGGTGCATTACTGCTGCTAGGCTAACTGATTGCAACGGTGCATTACTGCTGCTAGGCTAACTGATTGCTACGGTGCATTACTGCTGCTAGGCTAACTGATTGCAACGGTGCATTACTGCTGCTAGGCTAACTGATTGCTACGGTGCATTACTGCTGCTAGGCTAACTGATTGCAATGGTGCATTACTGCTGCTAGGCTAACTGATTGCAACGGTGCATTACTGCTGCTAGGCTAACTGATTGCTACGGTGCATTACTGCTGCTAGGCTAACTGATTGCAACGGTGCATTACTGCTGCTAGGCTAACTGATTGCAACGGTGCATTACTGCTGCTAGGCTAACTGATTGCTAAGGTGCATTACTGCTGCTAGGCTAACTGATTGCAACGGTGCATTACTGCTGCTAGGCTAACTGATTGCTACGGTGCATTACTGCTGCTAGGCTAACTGATTGCAACATTACGGTGCATTACTGCTGCTAGGCTAACTGATTGCAACGGTGCATTACTGCTGCTAGGCTAACTGATTGCTACGGTGCATTACTGCTGCTAGGCTAACTGATTGCAACGGTGCATTACTGCTGCTAGGCTAACTGATTGCAACGGTGCATTACTGCTGCTAGGCTAACTGATTGCAACGGTGCATTACTGCTGCTAGGCTAACTGATTGCTACGGTGCATTACTGCTGCTAGGCTAACTGATTGCAATGGTGCATTACTGCTGCTAGGCTAACTGATTGCAATGGTGCATTACTGCTGCTAGGCTAACTGATTGCAACGGTGCATTACTGCTGCTAGGCTAACTGATTGCAACGGTGCATTACTGCTGCTAGGCTAACTGATTGCAACGGTGCATTACTGCTGCTAGGCTAACTGATTGCTACGGTGCATTACTGCTGCTAGGCTAACTGATTGCTACGGTGCATTACTGCTGCTAGGCTAACTGATTATGGTGCATTACTGCTGCTAGGCTAACTGATTGCTACGGTGCATTACTGCTGCTAGGCTAACTGATTGCTACGGTGCATTACTGCTGCTAGGCTAACTGATTGCAACGGTGCATTACTGCTGCTAGGCTAACTGATTGCTACGGTGCATTACTGCTGCTAGGCTAACTGATTGCTACGGTGCATTACTGCTGCTAGGCTAACTGATTGCTACGGTTATCGTCTAGCAGGGTGGAGTAGAAAAGGCAAATACAAACCTCAATAAAAACGAGGAGCCTAAATCTCAGTTGTAATCGGCCTTGTAAAGAGCTGTCGTTATGCAACTATTGGCCCTATTTATAGTTACCATGTAATATTATTACGTAGGTTCAGTCACATATACAATACATGGAATGTCTCTGCTTGCAGACCCTGCTGATAGCTGTTAGTGATGGGAATACAAGGCTTCAGTTACAGCACACAGATGTAACTGAATCATCCTAATGAAATCAGCAGTAATGGCCAGCATCGCTTCATTATGTTTTTACAAACCATTTGCAAGCAATTACATAACCAACGGCAGCAGGGCTTTTATTCGTGCATCATCAAACTAACTAACTGGCTAACTTAATCCTGAGTCAAATGCAATGTTTATCATCAACATCTAGGATGACATCCTATTTCCTACATAGTGCATTACTTTTGATCAGGGTCCCTTAGTCAAAACTAGTGCACTAAATAGGGCATAGGGTGCCATTTGGGATGCAGCTAATAATGAGGATCAGCAAAAGAGAACTAATTCTAATAATGATCCAGTCTTATGGAAAAAAAGTCTTACACTCCACATAGGAATAAAGAGGATTAAGTCCTTAATTGAAACAATAACTAAGTGGATTCCACACTTCTGTTTTGGTATAAAAAATAAAAAAAGAGAGATTGGCATGGAGAAATTTACTCAAATTCATAGACAGAGCGAGGGATGCAAGGACTGGCCATCCATGATATAACAATTATAGTTTTGACATTTTGAGGCTATACATTGACATAGTTTACAAACATGGTAGTAAAACAAGCTTATGTTCTGGGTTCAGATGGGGTATGAAAGATGAACTGAGCTCATGAGACATTCACAAGTTATATTCTTCAACAATCAATGGGTTTATGTCATTCAGTCCAAAATGGATGTAGCAATGAAGGATTCTAGCTTTAAGTAAGTGAATAAATAACGAAATGCTGTTCTTGTTATGGCGAGGTAAGATATTAGCTCCAGGACATTCTCAGACACACCGACCGACCGTTGCAAAACAGGGTTCATATTACGTATTCACCATTTCAGATTGTTCAAAAAACATGTCATGTCTTTGTCCCAAATGGCACCCTATTCCCAATTGGCCCTGGTCAAAAGTATTGGACTACATAGGGAATAGGGTGCCATTTGGAACCCAATGTTGGACTAGTGACCTAAAGAGTCTGAGGCTGATGTTTACGACCAGCGCGGTAATCACAGGGTTGGACCCACAACCTGCTAAATACATTAGGCCGCAGGTAGCCTAGCGGTTAAGTGCATTAGGCTAGTAAATGAAAGGTTACTGGTTCAAATCCCCGACCTGGTAAATTGGACGAATCTGCTGTCCCCTTGAGCAAGGCAGGTAATCCCCAACAACACCTGCTCTTGGGGTGCTGATGATGTCCATAAAGGCAGCTCCCCAAAAAAAAAAAATATCTCTGATTCAGTTGGGTTAAAACAGTAGACACATTTTAGTTGTGCAACTGACTAGGTATCCCCTACATTGTGGGACAATACCATGCCACACAACTATATTACAGACTAGTTCCAGACAGACAGGGCACCCTATTCCCTGTTTAAGCTCTGGTCATAAGTATTTCTCCAAATGGGGAATAGGGTGCAACATTTACACCTATGATACGTCAGCATGAAATATACTGTATATCAGAAAGGACAGGGTTATATAACATTTTGTTCTAGTGACTACACTAGACTGTATTGGAGGTTCCTGTTCCTCTTAGATGTAAACAGGGGACTTGCGTGGTTCTGGTACCGGTTTCGATAAAATTTTTTGCTTATAAATCGATCTGTGTTCACCGTAGATCAAAATGGCTTGCATTGAGCGGTAGACCTGGTTCCCATGGACACAGGAGAACGTCTCTTCTGCCTGTGTACAGCAGGATGTGAAATTTGACACCACTTGGTCTGCCTGGCCCTGTTTGTGTCTATGAAGTTACTGGTCTGCCTGGCCCTGTTTGTGTCTATGAAATTACTGGTCTGCCTGGCCCTGTTTGTGTCTATGAAGTTACTGGTCTGCCTGGCCCTGTTTGTGTCTATGAAGTTACTGGTCTGCCTGGCCCTGTTTGTGTCTATGAAGTTACTGGTCTGCCTGGCCCTGTTTGTGTCTATGAAGTTACTGGTCTGCCTGGCCCTGTTTGTGTCTATGAAATTACTGGTCTGCCTGGCCCTGTTTGTGTCTATGAAGTTACTGGTCTGCCTGGCCCTGTTTGTGTCTATGAAGTTACTGGTCTGCCTGGCCCTGTTTGTGTCTATGAAGTTACTGGTCTGCCTGTGAAGTTACTGGTCCTGTGTTTGTCTATGTAGTTACTTGTCTGCCTTGCCCTGTATGTGACATTACTGATCTGCCATGCCCTGTGATCATCTGGGAAGTTACTGGTTTATTTATTTAACTAGGCAAGTCAGTTAAGAACAAATTCTTATTTACAATGACGGCCTACCCCAGCCAAACCCTAACCCGGACGACGCTGGGCCAATTCTGCGCCGCCCTATGGGACTCCCAATCACCGCCGGATGTGATACAGCCTGGAATGGAACCAAGGTGTTTGTAGTGACACCTCTTGCACTGAGATGCAGTACCTTAGACTGCTGCGTCACTCAGGTGCCCCGTGCAGTGCATGTTAAGTGGAGGCCATGTAATGTCTGTGTAATGATAACATTAAGCCTGTCTTTCACCTGCCACTGTAGTTTATATGACAATCCGCGTTGAACAGATTAACGATGTAATCCAGTAATTAGCGGAGAGTGGGGTAAATTAATCCAGGATGTGCAATCTGACACCACTTGAATCTGGGATGTCCCTCCTACCATTTAATTCGCTCTCCCGACTGTCCATCGACTCCAGTCTGAACTCCACGCCACAGCCACTAACAACACATATGCCCGGAATCCTAACATCGTAACTCAGCAGGATATATGGGGGTTTCGTCGTCGTAGCACATTCAGAGATCGATTTAAAGCCATTCATGTAAAATAATTCATAGATTTGAAAGAGAAATGACATTGTGTTTACCATAGATGGACAAAATGAATATGAGATGAAAGGCAAGTTCCTAACGAGTTCGCGAAGCCTAGTCAAGCTCTGTGAGACATTCACAGAGATGGCGGCAGACATTTTGATCGAGAGAAACCTTTAGAATGTATACACATTTTCTCTACCAATAAATACACAAAAAAATGCATTTTTACAGTTATATGGGAATGTTAAATCTTATAGTTAGTTGTTGTATAAATTCATTATACTAAATGTAATTTAAAACATTATTCATAGTTTGTTGCATAGGAAGAAATACACCACGTTCAATATTTTATATTTTTATATATTTTTTAATAATTTTTGTACTGTGTACTTGAGGTTGTGTCCTTAAAAAGTGACTACACCTCAGCGATTTATAAAACAAATGACCAGACAAGGTAAATTCAAACCATTCTTAGAGTATGCAGCATTACTAGTTACTGTTTATGACCCTCTCATGATATAGAATAGAATTACTTTTGGGGAATACATGGATTACATTTCCCTTTACATTTGGTCACATTTAAATGGGTTATAACCTGTTATTCTAGTGACTACAATATACTGTATTGGAGCTTCTGTAAGCAGAAATCAGTTTTAGGAGAGGATTCCACTTTCACCTGGAATACGTTAGTCAGATAAGCACATAAACCCCACAAGGCTCGCATACCTACCTGTTACCACATAACTGCAATGGGCTTGCATAAGTCTACGGCCTCCAGAGGTTGAAGAAGCGAGCGTGTTTGTGTGTGTGTGGTCTCTCAGAGAGCAAACAGACTGAAATGTAAATAGCCATACAGAGATAGATTACCCCGTGGGCCTTTAGCCACATGTAACAACATGCTAGCTACTAGCTAAAGTAGAGCTGAACCAGCTAACAACATTCTAGCTACTAGCTAAAGTAGAGCTGAACCAGCTAACAAAATGCTAGCTACTAGCTAAAGTAGAGCTGAACCAGCTAACAACATGCTAGCTACTAGCTAAAGTAGAACTGAACCAGCTACCAACATGCTAGCTACTAGCTAAAGTAGAGCTGAACCAGCTAACAACATGCTAGCTACTAGCTAAAGTAGAACTGAACCAGCTAACAACATGCTAGCTACTAGCTAAAGTAGAACTGAACCAGCTACCAACATGCTAGCTACTAGCTAAAGTAGAGCTGAACCAGCTAACAACATGCTAGCTACTAGCTAAAGTAGAACTGAACCAGCTAACAACATGCTAGCTACTAGCTAAAGTAGAACTGAACCAGCTAACAACATGCTAGCTACTAGCTAAAGTAGAGCTGGACCAGCTAACAACATGCTAGCTACTAGCTAAAGTAGAGCTGGACCAGCTAACAACATGCTAGCTACTAGCTAAAGTAGAACTGAACCAGCTCCCCAGGATTTACTCACTGCTTGCTTTTCTTCCAATAAGTTTAGAAATTAACTTCATACACGGGTTAACAAGAACTGACGGGAGAAGTGTAACACAGCCCTCTTGAGATGTGGCAATAATTGCACCGATGTCATGAAGTGGTGTAGAGGCTCGGTACCATATGGGTCCAATAGTACACAGGAAGCCTCCACTGCACACTAACCTCCACTTGGAGAGACTTTAAATTCACACTGCTTTCCTCTGTCAGAGAGGTCTCCTCCTGGGGGTTTGCAGAAAACTAATTGGAGTGTTTTTAAGGCTTCCCCTAGGGCACTACTTTTGACCAGGGCCCACAGGGCCATTTGTAAGAAATAGGGTGGTTTTGGTATTAGAAATACTATGTATTGTTGTTATTGTTGTCTGGATGGTAAACGGGTTGCTTAGAGATTTATTCATACAGACAAACTTAGGGAGGGATTCCTTCAGTACTGCATGGATGCCTGTGAGTGCTATGACAGTCCTTCCCTCTCTTCTTCTGAGTCACAGGGTTGAACAGGAAAGTATTCTAAAGTCATGCCTAGTAACAGATCACAACACAACAGTAGCTAGGGCACTCCATAGCAACAGTGTGTGGCGAGATACTGAGAACTACGTTTCAAGAGAACATTACGCCAGACAACTGTTTCACTCACATTTTTTCTAATACTGTGTTACTGACATATGTTATACTGATTACACATCTCACAAATAGATGTCTGGAAATAGATGTTGCAAAAAAGTTTTGCAGAAACTCATTGTTTATTTGAGCTGTGTCAAAATGGGGCCATGTCTGTATCCATACCTACCATGTAGCCCCTGATTATTGTTTTTCTTCTTAATGAAGGTGGTGGTCTGTCTGTCTGTCTGTCTGTCTGTCTGTCTGTCTGTCTGTCTGTCTCTCTCTCTCTCTCTCTCTCTCTCTCTCTCTCTCTCCTCTCTCTCTCTCTCTCTCTCTCTCTCTCTCTCTCTCTCTCTCTCTCTCTCTCTCTCTCTCTCTCTCTCTCTCTCTCTCTCTCTATCTCTCTCTCTCTCTCTCTCTCTCTCTCTCTCTCTCTCTCTCTCTCTCTCTCTCTCTCTCTCTATCTATCTATCTATCTATTTATCTCTCTCTCTCTCTCTCTCTCTCTCTCTCTCTCTCTCTCTCTCTCTCTCTCTCTCTCTCTCTCTCTCTCTCTCTCTCTCAATGGTCAGAAAGACAAAGCCCCTTGTTAATCTCAGGTACCTGCCAAGGAACATAAAATGCTTCCTTTGAGCAGGATGTCGGGGACGCAGTGTTCGTCCCAAATGGCAACCCTATGCCCTAAAATAGTGCACTACTGTTCTTCAGGGATTATCAAGGGCATAGGTTGCCATTTGGGATGCATTTGTGAAGGTCACCTGTATAATTTATTCCGTTGCTGGAGAGGTCCCCATTATCTATAAGGTCAAATCCTCCATTCTGAATATTTTGTCTATCACTCAGATAATACAGTACCCCTTTCTTTCATCTCTTTGGAAGACCTGTTAGCGTACAGGCAAGCATGCAAACACACATGGACGGGGGCACACACACGCACGCGCGCACGCACACACACACACACACAGTCAGAGTTAGTAGGAGGAGAAAAGTCAGAGTTAGTAGGAGGAGAAAAGTCAGAGTTAGTAGGAGGAGAAAAGTCAGAGTTAGTAGGAGGTGAAAAGTCAGAGTTAGTAGGAGGTGAAAAGTCAGTGTTAGTAGGAGGAGAAAAGTCAAGTGTGAGTGTTAGTTCACCAAAGGAATAAAATAAATGGGCGGGGGAGGGGTGGTGAGGGTGTGCTGTGGGATTATTTAAAATAGTCTTTGAAGAGGGAGGGGTTCAGATATTTTCGGGAGAGATGGGCATGTACTCTGCTGTTCTGGATAGGTTGCAATGGTTTGATGGCACAAGCCAACAGTGAGTTGCAGGGTTGCATTATTCATGTTTACCTTAACAAGCTCTCCTCCGTCACACTGTTTCCTGCTGTCCTGAAAGTCACCGGCCAGCGGGACTGTCCGGAAGGGTACCGTGAGTAGGGGGTTGGGAAAGGTCCCGAGCTGAGTTCCAAATGACAACCTATTCCCTACTTATAGTGCACTACTTTTGACCAGGTTCCGTAGGTATCTGGTTAAAATCTAGTGCACTATATAGGGAATAGGGTGCCATTTGGGACACAGTCTATTTACCTCAGCATCAGTCATTGGGCGGTACAGTGGATTGAATAGCTCTTGGCTGTCAACACTAACCCAATTAACACAGGGCCTGACTTATAATCAGTACAAGCCTTACAAGTGGCCAACCTCCTTGGGTTCCCCTGCCCTGCCCGTCTGGGGAAAAGGGCTGGCCTGACTGCTGGGGAGAGAGTTACAGTGTCTTGGACAGCACCAATAACTTGGGTTCAAATAGTATTTGACATCTTTCAAATATGTGTGCTTTATTCTGCTTTGAGTGACAGACGGGTGAGATTTGTTATTTTAGTGCTATTTGATTTGGTCTGTTGCGCCGGCGAAGCTAAATCAAGCACAGCTAAATTATTAAATGTTCTATTTAAAAAAAAAAAAAACTATTTGAACCCAGGTGTCCAACACAGAACACTGGGAAAGCCCCCGAGTCAATTCAGGAAGACTGCCAGACCAGACAGAGTTACAACGGCGTGCCTTCATCCCCTCCTCTACCCCGCCTGTTAACTACTACTGAGTGACACTCCATAAAAGGTTAAGTGCAAATCCCCTTCGTGTGTATAACAGACACAACTCACTGTCTGTCCGTGTGTCGGCTGGCTGGACAGTTAAAGGACCCTGACATCTTTGAAAGGGACAGGCTGTTCGAGTATCTATAGACTCTTGTCAGTTTGAGTTTTCCTCTCTTGTGATGTGCTCTGATGTGACAACAATATACTTTTCTCTCTCTCTCTCTCTCTCTCTCTCTCTCTCTCTCTCTCTCTCTCTCTCTCTCTCTCTCCCCTCTCTCTCTCGGAGTGTTGACGACTCAGTCGCCATGGTGACGGAGTCTGTGGACAATGAGTGGGTTCCTAAAAGAGGAAGTGGAGAGAAAGAACACTGTGTGATCTGTCTGATCTAGCTTGTACTTTGTGGTGTTCATCTGAAAGACATGATAGCAGTTAACCAACTGTGTAAAAAACATACACAACAAACTAGAAAACTTAAAGATGTACTGGAGTCAGAAAATAAAAATTAAAAAACACTTCATTTTTTGTTTCTGTATCTGTTCACTTACCTCCTTATTACCTCACAAGTAACTTTATCAAATGCAAATCCATCTATTCATTCATTGTATTGATTAAAGCTTCTGCTGAGGTCGGCTAACCCACTGGAAGTATGTTTTGAGAGAGATGTTTGAGAGAGATGTTTTCATTGCAAGGCATGTTACTAGGTGTCGGCTACTGTTTCATCATTTACACCAGAAATACACTACTAATCCTCCCTCATCAATGTTTCCGTAGGCGGCGACCTACAGAGCCTACAGCAGACTGACACACTGATCAGTTTGTCACGAAGTCGTCATTTTCTCAGCCCCTCACCCTCGTCTTCGACCGGGGTGATTAACTGTTCAACAGAGTCAAGCCACTCCAGCAGACCACTGAGCATTCCACTTGCTTACGTTTTGAGTTCTAAAAATGGGCTCATTGCGTCAACAGTTTCTATATTTGGTGTTAGAGAGTCTCACCACTGCTTGTGAGGGATGCTGTTCAGCCTGAGAGAGAGAGAGAGCGAGAGCGAGAGCAAGAGAGAGAGAGAGAGAGAGAGAGAGAGAGAGAGAGAGAGAGAGAGAGAGAGAGAGAGAGAGAGAGAGAGAGAGAGACAGACAGACAGAGAGACAGAGAGAGAGAAAAAAAGGTTCATTCATTCATACACCCCCATCCTGCCAAAATGACCCATTTCACAGTCACCCAAGGTGGAGACCTGGGCCAGATAGGCTTGTGTTACTACATCATCTTGTTCTAATCCTCCACCTCTGCAGAATTCAACTCCTTGCAGATGCAGACTAACAGTTCACAAATAACCAGGTATTTCCTAAGAAATAACAGGGTAATATTATGAGTACTACGTAGTAATAACCTATAGAAAAACGTTTGTTTCTTCAGGATCATTCAAACGCGCACATTTTTTTTTACACCATTAATTCAAATGAAAACAATCCAGTCATTTGCTCCACATAATGGGTTTGTTATGTATATGTTTACCTATTTATGAGATAGATCCACGTATCGTAAAACTGAAGTAAATGTTTTGTTTTTGTAAAGGGAGGAGGAAAAGACATTTCAATTTGTGCCTGGGGTGCCATAACGTTATTTTTCCAGTGAAGATGACATCACCTCAACAACATGGAATTTCATTGGCTCCTTCCCCACTAGTTCAGAAGTTCCAGTCAGCCCATTCAGCCATTCTACTTTAAGAATCACTGATTCTATCATTTCCATAATTCCACCAGTGTGTGCACGTATAAAGAATCGACCCTGTTACGGTAAGATGGAAAACTGCAAATGTATGACTGGACACATCTGTTACAAATATACTAACCTGTTAAAAACTTTGACATTTCATGGTAACTGTGTGTCTATAGAATGTTTGGGACCTGGCTGGATCAACCTTGGTCTTCAACCAAAAATGCATGGCTCCTGAGTGGCTCAGTGGTCTAAGGCCTTGCATCTCAGTGCTAGAGGCATCACTACAGACACTGGTTCGATTCCAGGCTGTATCACAACCGGCCGTGATTGGGACTCCCATAAGGCGGCGCACAATTGACCCAGGGTAGGCAGTCAGAATAAATGAGAATTTGTTCTTAACTGACTTGCCTAGTTAAATTTATGGTGCATTACTTTCGACCAGAACTGTATGGGCCCTATTCAACAGTAGTGCACTAATTAGAGAATAGGATGCCGTTTTGGGTAGGACGCTTGGTCCACTGGACCTAATGCCTTTTACAAATATGTCAATGTGTCAATGTGTCAGTTCATCACACATCTTATGTCTCGAGGAGACAGAGGTCTGGAGGACAAAATTAAATGGTAAAATAAACTCGACACGTGTTTTTACAATGTGCCTAGATTGGCAGAAGGGGTGGAAGAAGATGGCTTAATTGTGTCTAACATCCAGTTCGAAAGGAATAGAAAATAACACAGATTGCATCTATGAGGTGACATAACATAGGTACGTGCGTGACGTTATACTGATTTGAAGCTGCATACTATATGAACGGATAGCATGGAGATCGTAACTATTCACAACACAAGTACTAACAAACGTAGCTAAATAAATAAATGGTTGTATTTTGGCATCTACCGGTATGTGTGTAAGTCTCTATTCCTGGCAAGGGACAAAACATTGTGTCTGTCCCAGAGGATAACAGGGTGTTAAGAGTTTCAAGCTTGATTTAGAAAAGGTAAACCCATTCAGTACAAGTCATGACAGCCAACAGATGTCTAAACAGAACAAAATGACCTGATCCGTTGTTCATTCATTACACATGCTGAATGAAGGCGTACAATAGGTGAATACATTCATTACAGCCATTTTCCCCATTACAGGTGGGAACAGTCCCAATTCATAATCACAATAAACTCTATATCCTGTTCAACGGCCACATCCCCTTTGGAACCTTCGCCCACCCGGCCACACCCATCCCCCTCGCTGAAGGAGTGGGTGTTTTTTTTTCCATTACAAAAAAAAAAAAGTTACAAAAATGGCAACACAGCAGTTAAAGTTGAATTAGGGCCCTGAATCAGGGATTACTTTAGCTGCCATTTGCAGAGCTGAGTTATCCTGCTTCTGCTCGCCATATGAGCTTTATACAGTGCTTAGAGATCCCATATGGTTTTAACATTCTACATTCGACCAAACTGTTTGTGTCCTGGGATAGCTTCCCAGGCCTACGTCCCAAATGAACCTTATTCCCTTTATAGTGCACTGCGTTTGACCAGAACCACATAGTACTCTGATTTAGAGTTGCAAAATTCCAGGAACTTTCAATAAATGTCCTGGTTTCTCATCCTGGTTTCTCAGAAACCCTGGTTTCTCATCCTGGTTTCTCAGAAACCCTGGTTTCTCATCCTGGTTTCTCATCCTGGTTTCTCAGAAACCCTGGTTTCTCATCCTGGTTTCTCATCCTGGTTTCTCAGAAATCCTGGTTGGAGGAATGCCGGTTTCCTCCCTATACCAGGAATCCTCCTACCAGGATTTTAGGAAAACCAGGGAATTTAGCAACCCTACTCTGGTCAAAAGTGAGACACTTTAAATGGAATAGGTTGCCATTTAGGGTGCAAGGGAATAGGGTGCCATTTAGGGTGCAAGGGAATAGGTTGCTATTTAGGGTGCAAGGGAATAGGGTACCATTTAGGGTGCAAGGGAATAGGTTGCTATTTAGGGTGCAAGGGAATAGGTTGCCATTTAGGGTGCAAGGGAATAGGGTGCCATTTAGGGTGCAAGGGAATAGGGTGCCATTTAGGGTTCAACCCATGTCTCTGCTGTTTTACAGCTCATCAGGACAGGCAGGGTAGCCTAGTGTTCAGCGCGTTGGACTAGTAACCAAAAGGTTGCAAGTCCAACCCCCTCGAGCTGACAAGGTACAAATCTGTCATTCTGCCCCTGAACAAGGCAGTTAACCCACTATTCCTAGGCCCTCATTGAAAATAAGAATTTGTTCTTAATAACTGTCTTGCCTAGTTAAATAAAGATAAAATTGTCTGTAATAAAAATATCTTGCTTTTGCTCTACTTTCCTGATTTGAATCCCCTAGGCCTAGTTTTCAAAACAGATATTCAGTAGATATAACTCTCTGAAACCCTACCCAGATGACAGTCTTTCTGTACTTCAGAAAACACACATAATTGTCACATAATTCATCTGTAAACATTTCACACTAAATTTGATTAACCAATAGTAATGCATGCTAATAACGTACATTTAATAACGTACAGTTGAATAGAGCTTTGGCTGCTGTGACATACTAACCAAATACACGTCGGCTACCTGCGTAACCCTGTGTTGAGACGTCTCATCAGGAATTACACACACGGTTCCCACCTCAACAGTTATAAAGCTACTGCTATTCAACTGACTAGAGTTGATTGGGTAATGGCTGAGATTGGGTAATGGCTGAGCGTTTCTACAGGGTAGGTCTTTTAGTATAGTAAAGGATGACAAGACATGCCAGTGTCTTGAAGACAATATTGTACCAGTATGGTGAATAGCAACAAAAATCATTGACAGAATTGTAGCACATCTAAAAAGGCTATTGAGAGGCCATTTTTTAAAAATGTTTTTATACTTCAGTACCAAACATTTATATTAGTGTACGATTGTCTAACCTTTGCCACAACCTAAACTGTAAACCCATTTTGACACAGTGTTGAGCTATTCTTATTAAAAAAAATCAAATCAAGCAGGTCGTTTCATTATGAACTGGCGTTCTTTCCCCTGAACTCGCCTGACTCTCTAAAACACGACTGTTGACTTGGCAGTGAGTAAGAGTTACATCCCATATTGCACCCTATTCACTAAATAGTATACTACTTTTGAACAGTGGCAATGGGTCCTAGTGCACTAAAAAGGGGATAGGGTGCCATTTGGGAAACAAGTACATATGAAGAAGGTGGAGAAAGGACATATGGTGTCTGTTAGCACCAGGTCGTTTTCTTATGGAAAAATAGAACATTATTTTTAGAGCTAAAATCATGGAAAGCAACATCCAGTCGACTGTGAAAACAACATTAGAAACAGGTAAACATACTGCAAAATGTTTTGGAAATAAAGTTCTCTTTGATCTTAATCTTTGTTCTGGGTACTAAACTTTTGTTTTGGGGATTAACAGGCAACTTCTATTAACTCTATTTATAAACGCTAAGGTATTTATCATGCTTGTTTTCCTGTGATAACAACATCAATGGGTGAAAGTCATAATGGAAGGCTGTAGTACGTTGTCGTTCTCCAAGAAATCATTTCCTTTCTACCAAGTTTACTGCTGGGTTAACTACTGAGGTAATGTTGAATTGTAATGTTTGCAAACAGATGTACATATGATCATAGTAACCTACAATATTAAGCCTTACACATAGATGATACAATCTGACTCTATGTCCAAATATTCACAAGTTATGACTTGTAAACAGGACATAGCACAGTACTGTGCATATTAGCACTGTCAACAAGAGCGAGGTACAAACCAATGCAAGGTGAAAGGGAATATGAGGACAGATGTTGTTATGAAATAGAGAAAAATGACTGTACAGGCTGACCAAACATATGCATATGTGTGAGGTTTGTGGTTGGTGTGATAGAACAGTCCTCCCAAGACTAAACAATGACTTCTTGCTGAACTCATCAAGCAGACACGAATAACATTTGTGTGGAACTGTGAGGGTGTGGCCAAAGTTGAGTGTCTGGAACAAACAGCCAGCCAGTCGTTCCAACTAGCAGCCATCCAGTCATTCCTGCTAGCAGCTAGTAAGAGCCAGCTAGCAGCCATCCAGTCATTCCAGCTAGCAGCTAGTAAGAGCCAGCAAGCAGCCAGCCAGTAATTCCAGCTAGCAGCTAGTCAGAGCCAGCTCGCTAGTCAGAGCCTGCTAGCTAGTCATTCCAGCTAGCAGCTAGTCAGAGCCAGCTAGCAGCCAGCCAGACATTACAGCTAGCATCTCGTCAGAGCCAACTAGCTAGTCATTCCAGCTAGCAGCTAGTCAGAGCCAGCTAGCAGCCAGCCAATCCTTACAGCTAGCAGCTAGTCAGCACCAGCTAGCAGCTAGTCAGAGCCAGCTAGCAGCCAGCTAGTCATTACAGCTAGCGGCTAGTCAGCACCAGCTAGCAGCTAGTCAGAGCCAGCTAGCAGCCAGCCAGTCATTACAGCTAGCAGCTAGTCATTACAGCTAGCAGCTAGTCAGCACCAGCTAGCAGCTAGTCAGAGCCAGCTAGCAGCCAGCCAGTCATTACAGCTAGCAGCTAGTCAGCACCAGCTAGCAGCTAGTCAGAGCCAGCTAGCAGCCAGCTAGTCATTACAGCTAGCGGCTAGTCAGCACCAGCTAGCAGCTAGTCAGAGCCAGCTAGCAGCCAGCCAGTCATTACTGCTAGCAGCTAGTCAGAGCCAGCTAGCAGCCAGCCAGACAACAGCCAGTCAGTTGTTCTAAATATCAGTTAGTCAGAGCCCCTGCAGGTCATACTAGGACTAGGACTGCATCTCAAATCACACCCTATTCCCTACATAGTGTGCTACTTTTGAACAGGGACCTGGTGAAAGTAGTGCACTACATAGGGTATAAGGTACCATTTGGGATGCAACGTAGGAGATTCCGTTGCTGTTGTGGGGCTGAGAGGGAGTGCGGGTCTCAGAGTCACTTGCTTGGCAACATGGGCAGGATTGACGCTGGCGTTAGTTAGCAGCCGCTTGGCACAGAGTCGGTCATAGACCTGCAGAGAAAGCAAAAACAACACTTCAGCTATCTTTGGCTGTACAGCCCTGTTCCAGCTGCTGGTTCAAAGTACGGTCACTGGCGCACGCCCAGAACAAAAGGCTATGAAAAAAAAGCACTAAAGGAACAAGCCACAACCACTTCATATGAAGAGAACAAGGAGCACAAGGAGACGGAATGTCTGGAACCAATGGACTTGGCTTGGAACTTAGCTCGCAACTTGTCACGATTCTGTTGCAGAATTGTTGGCAGTATTGCTAACATGCATGTTTGATCAACAATAACAAAAATAGCACAAAATAACAGAATGTCTTTGGAACCAACAGAGGTCTTAACTTGGACCAGGACTTGTGTCTTCATTCTGCTGCAGCAGAACACAGAATTACTAACATTGATCTTTAAACAAAGTCTTAATGTCTTCTTTAGAGAGGATTGCAACGAGAGCCATATGAATCAGTTTTCCACAAGCCTACTGAAAAATCCATTTGCAAATATAATACTTAAAAAAAATTGAAAGATTCCACGTCACACACAAAAAACTCTACTTTAATCCATGCTTTTGGTTACTACCATACATTGGATAATAGGTTGGAGTCCCTCTCCCTAAATGTTAATAGGGTCAGTGATATCGTCATTATTCAAGACAGTAATTGTTGTTGAAAAACTATTTGCGAGCAATGTGCTCTCTCTGTATCTCTGTCTCAAGACGTGGATGTCGATTACGGCAGCCCCTCTCTGGTTCAGAGGGGTTTAGGTTGAATGTGGAAGACACACATCAGTTGAATGCATTCAGTGGTACGACTGACTAGGTATCACCCTTTTCCCTTTTCTCTTCTCTATCACTCTGTCTCTGTCTAACTCACACACATTCTCTCTCCATCTCTCCCTGTCTCCCTCACTCCCTCTCTCCCTCTCTCCCTGTCTCCCTGTCTCCCTCACTCCCTCTCTCCCTCTCTCCCTGTCTCCCTCACTCCCTCTCTCCCTCTCTCCCTGTCTCCCTCTCTCCCTGTCTCCCTCTCTCCCTGTCTCCCTCTCTCCCTCTCTCCCTCTCTCCCTCTCTCCCTGTCTCCCTGTCTCCCTCTCTCCCTGTCTCCCTGTCTCCCTCTCTCCCTGTCTCCCTCACTCCCTCTCTCCCTCTCTCCCTCACTCCCTCTCTCCATCTCTCCCTCACTCCCTCTCTCCCTCTCTCCCTGTCTCCCTCACTCCCTCTCTCCCTCTCTCCCTGTCTCCCTGTCTCCCTCTCTCCCTGTCTCCCTGTCTCCCTCTCTCCCTGTCTCCCTGTCTCCCTCTCTCCCTGTCTCCCTCACTCCATCTCTCCCTCACTCCCTCTCTCCCTCTCTCCCTGTCTCCCTCTCTCCCTCTCTCCCTGTCTCACAGAGTCCTACAGCGTGATGGTAAAACCCCCTGGAGTTATTATTTTCCATAGGGCCTACACCCTACAATTACTGCTCATTTCAGATCCAACTGAATGCAATGTAAACTAAAGTATATTAGCAGCTCCTTCAGTATTTATCAAACACTACAGAATATCAATGTTGTTATTTTTCTTCAGTGTCACGTTCAGCACCACACCGTTTGTGCAAATACCTTGTTCTGAAACTAAATGAATAATTACACACTTATTTCTCAACCATTAATTAGGCCGTCGGGGCGAAGGTAATAATTGGGATGTACCTTTAGGGAAATCTAAACGGCAGGATACGGCTTTCTACGGGCTTATTATTAACTGGGATGAACAAAAACAGCTTTAGTGTTCTTGGTGTGATGCCATGACTTCAGAGAGGCAAGGCACACTACGCCTAACTCATTGAAATAACAGCAAGTAAAACAACAGCTTTACTGGTACCTTCTACCTCGCTGTTACTGTATATGACCTACAGGCATTTCATATAGTCGCAACATTAAAAATGTCAGTACTGTTATATTCAACCTACTGTTGTTTAATACAATAACTGCCTTTCGACAGAGAGGCCTTTCGACAGAGAGGATCAACCTACTGTTGTACTTGAACTACTACTGAACGTACGTCAGGTATCTTTCTCACTGATCTGTGGGATATTCTGCAAGTGGGTGTTTGGTTGGCAAGTTGTAGGCCTGAGAGTCCACTGGCTAATTCTACTGATTTGCTGCCAATGGAGGGAGGCTGTGTGGGGTTTTGGTTCAGCAGAAAGGGACAGAACACCTGTATTCACCCAGGGGGCTGAAGAGAGGGGTTGGAGCACCAATAGTGGTAGAATTGTAGTATTACAACACCTTTTCCCAAAACCCCATTCATAGATTATGCACTTCACACCAGTAGTATTCCACCTTGCATCCCAGTGCTGGCTTTCCTCTGAAGCTAAACAGGGTTGGTCCTGGTTGGTTCCTGGATGGGAGACCAGATGCTGCTGGTAAGTGATGTTGCAGGGCCAGTAGGTGGTTCTCCTTTCCCCAGGTCAAAAAATAATAATATCCCAAATGCCCCAGGGCAGTTGTTGGGGACATTGCCCTGTGTAGGGTGCTACCTTTCGGGATGGGACATTAAACGGGTGTCCTGACTCTCTGTGGTCATTAAAGATCTCATGACGCCCATCCAAAGAGTAAGGGTTTTAACCTCCGGTCCTCATGGCCATCTAATCATCTAATCATCCTATTGGCTCATTCCTCTCCCCTGTAACTATTCCCCCAGGTCATTGCTGTGCATTTCACCTGGTAAAATAAAATTAAAAATGCTACTGTTGTCAGTCCAGTATAGAGCGCTATGTCAACACACAATGTGTTCTTACTGACACATTGATAAGCTACGATTAGATTGAATGTTTATCTAAGTTACATCAAAGTTGGACCAATTCGTTATCTGCCCTTAAAGTTAACAGATCAACACCAAACGTTTAGGTATTTCACACAACCAAGTGTTCATACAAGATCAATATAACGACCTACCTTTACATGTGACATGATTATGTAACATAAATCAATCAGGCCACAAAGCAATGTATCAACACAAACAAACAAAAATGCGTGCAAAAAAAATAAAGAGTAAAAATATTCAGTGTTCTTTCTAACAGGAAACCCTATCTGACACGCAGCCCTTCCACTTCCTGTTAAAGAGTTAGGGCATTAATAGACCATCTGCACGTCTGTGTCCCAAATGGCATACTCCAATTCCCTGTATAGTGCACTAGTTTTGACCAGGACTCATCGCGACCTGGTCAAAAGTAGCGCACTATACACGGAATAGCCATTTGGTAGGTACACGTGGTATCAGCTCACCCGCTGACACAATGACGTACAAGGACCAGTAAGGAGTGAATAGAGAGCCCGTTCAAAACAGCCAGTCGTTCCAAAGTAACATACAATCCATAATGAATGAATTCATCCAATAGGTATTTGCTAATTTCCACCTATTGAAACAAAGCAGTTATTTTCAACTAAACTAATTTTGTAATGTTACATGTGAAGATACTAAGGAAAGCCAAATGCAACACAATGGAAATCAGGTTAGCCTTATTATCCTGGTTAGACCCCACAGCCTTATTATTCTGGTCAGACCCCACAGCCTTATTATCCTGGTCAGACCCCACAGCCTTATTATCCTGGTTAGACCCCACAGCCTTATTATCCTGGTCAGACCCCACAGCCTTATTATCCTGGTTAGACCCCACAGCCTTATTATCCTGGTTAGACCCCACAGCCTTATTATCCTGGTTAGACCCCACAGCCTTATTATCCTGATCAGACCCCACAGCCTTATTATCCTGGTCAGACCCCACAGCCTTATTATCCTGGTCAGACCCCACAGCCTTATTATCCTGGTCAGACCCCACAGCCTTATTATCCTGGTCAGACCCCACAGCCTTATTATCCTGGTCAGACCCCACAGCCTTATTATCCTGGTCAGACCCCACAGCCTTATTATCTGGTTAGACCCCACAGCCTTATTATCCTGGTTAGACCCCACAGCCTTATTATCCTTAGAGCCTTATTATCCAGACCCCACAGCCTTATTATCCTGGTCAGACCCCACAGCCTTATTATCCTGGTTAGACCCCACAGCCTTATTATCCTGGTTAGACCCCACAGCCTTATTATCCTGGTTAGACCCCACAGCCTTATTATCCTGGTCAGACCCCACAGCCTTATTATCCTGGTCAGACCCCACAGCCTTATTATCCTGGTTAGACCCCACAGCCTTATTATCCTGGTTAGACCCCACAGCCTTATTATCCTGGTTAGACCCCACAGCCTTATTATCCTGGTCAGACCCCACAGCCTTATTATCCTGGTCAGACCCCACAGCCTTATTATCCTGGTCAGACCCCACAGCCTTATTATCCTGGTTAGACCCCACAGCCTTATTATCCTGGTCAGACCCCACAGCCTTATTATCCTGGTTAGACCCCACAGCCTTATTATCCTGGTTAGACCCCACAGCCTTATTATCCTGGTTAGACCCCACAGCCTTATTATCCTGGTTAGACCCCACAGCCTTATTATCCTGGTTAGACCCCACAGCCTTATTATCCTGGTTAGACCCCACAGCCTTATTATCCTGGTCAGACCCCACAGCCTTATTATCCTGGTTAGACCCCACAGCCTTATTATCCTGGTCAGACCCCACAGCCTTATTATCCTGGTTAGACCCCACAGCCTTATTATCCTGATCAGACCCCAGAGCCTTATTATCCTGGTTAGACCCCACAGCCTTATTATCCTGGCCTTATTATCCTTAGACCCCACAGCCTTATTATCCTGGTCAGACCCCACAGCCTTATTATCCTGGTTAGACCCCACAGCCTTATTATCCTGGTCAGACCCCACAGCCTTATTATCCTGGTCAGACCCCACAGCCTTATTATCCTGGTCAGACCCCACAGCCTTATTATCCTGGTTAGACCCCACAGCCTTATTATCCTGGTTAGACCCCACAGCCTTATTATCCTGGTCAGACCCCACAGCCTTATTATCCTGGTCAGACCCCACAGCCTTATTATCCTGGTTAGACCCCACAGCCTTATTATCCTGGTCAGACCCCACAGCCTTATTATCCTGGTCAGACCCCACAGCCTTATTATCCTGGTCAGACCCCACAGCTCTTTAGTCTCTAGTAACCTTATTATCCTGGTCAGACCCCACAGCTCTTTAGTCTCTAGTAACCTTATTATCCTGGTCAGACCCCACAGCTCTTTAGTCTATAGTAACCTTATTATGCTGGTTAGAACCCAAAACTGTCTTTTTATATTTGTTTTATTAGTAAATTGTAGAAATGGTCCATATGGGGAAATGCATCAAAAGGGGATTATTCCTGGATTTTGAAAGTTACATCTTGAAAACACCCGCTGTGAGACTTTCGGTGGGGAGGTGGGGACACACAAGAAGGAGAAATTGGTGACTGATTCCCAGACCAATCTACCGTCCTCCTCACTCAAAACAAATACACTGACGGGTAAAGGAGGAAGTAAACTGCACACTGGTCGATCTGTTCAACAGCTTCTGCCCCTTGGTGTCCCAGGGAAGCTCCCGGGCTAGTTCAACGTGACATCTCCTTGGTGTCCCAGGGAAGCTCCCGGGCTAGTTCAACGTGACATCTCCTTGGTGTCCCAGGGAAGCTCCCGGGCTAGTTCAACGTGACATCTCCTTGGTGTCCCAGGGAAGCTCCCGGGCTAGTTCAACGTGACATCTCCTTGGTGTCCCAGGGAAGCTCCCGGGCTATTTCAACATGACAGCTCCTTGGTGTCCCAGGGAAGCTCCCGGGCTAGTTCAACGTGACATCTCCTTGGTGTCCCGGGGAAGCTCCCGGGCTAGTTCAATGTGACAGCTCCTTGGTGTCCCAGGGAAGCTCCCGGGCTATTTCAACATGACAGCTCCTTGGTGTCTCAGGGAAGCCCAGTAAAGACCCTATTAACTTAGTTGATTCCTAACCACTAACCACAGGATTAAGCCCTAACCCTAATCCAGACAGTCAGACCAAGCCTGTTTGTCTGGAAGAAACTGCTCATCCATTAACAATCACTGCTGACTGGGAACCACTTGGGGTCTCCTTTCCCCTGGCAGGGAAATTTACAAAACAAGTTCTTAGTTAAAGGGGAGAAAAGAGAGAGAGACATTAGAGGAGGGAAGGATACATTAGAGGAGGAGAGAGACATTAGAGGAGGGAGAGAGACATTAGAGGAGGGAGAGAGACATTAGAGGAGGGAGAGAGACATTAGAGGAGGAGAGAGACATTAGAGGAGGAGAGAGACACAGGAGGGAGAGAGACATTAGAGGAGGAGAGAGACATTAGAGGAGGAGAGAGACAAAAGAGGTAGAGAGACATTGGAGGAGGAGAGAGACATTAGAGGAGGAGAGAGACCAAGGAGGGAGAGAGACATTAGAGAAGGAGAGAGACAAAGGAGGGAGAGAGACATTAGAGGAGGAGAGAGACATTAGAGGAGGAGAGAGACATTAGAGGAGGGAAGGAGACATTAGAGGAGAAGAGAGACGTTAGAGGAGGGAAGGAGACATTAGAGGAGGAGAGAGACAAAGGAGGGAGAGGGACATTAGAGGAGGGAAGGATACATTAGAGGAGGAGAGAGACATTAGAGGAGGAGAGACAAAGGAGGGAGAGAGACATTAGAGGAGGGAGAGAGACATTAGAGGGGGAGAGAGACATTAGAGGAGGAGAGAGACATAGGAGGGAGAGAGACATTAGAGGGGGAGAGAGACATTAGAGGGGGAGAGAGACATTAGAGGAGGAGAGAGACATAGGAGGGAGAGAGACATTAGAGGAGGAGAGAGACACAGGAGGGAGAGAGACATTAGAGGAGGAGAGAGACATTAGAGGAGGAGAGAGACAGAAGAGGGAGAGAGACATTAGTGGAGGAGAGAGACATTAGAGGAGGAGAGAGACAAAGGAGGGAGAGAGACATTGGAGGAGGAGAGAGACAAAGGAGGGAGAGAGACATTAGAGGAGGAGAGAGACAAAGGAGGGAGAGAGACATTAGAGGAGGGAATGAGACATTAGAGGAGGAAGGAGACATTAGAGGAGGAGAGAGACATTAGAGGAGGGAAGGAGACATTAGAGGAGGAGAGAGAGATTAAAGGAGGAGAGAGACATTAGAGAAGGAGAGAGACATTAGAGGAGGAGAGAGACAAAGGAGGGAGAAAGACATTAGAGGAGGAGAGAGACATTTGAGGAGGAGAGAGACATTAGAGGAGGAGAGAGACAAAAGAGGGAGAGAGACATTAGAGGAGGAGAGAGACATTAGAGGAGGAGAGAGACATTAGAGAAGGAGAGAGACATTAGAGGAGGGAAGGAGACATTAGAGGAGGAGAGAGACATTAGAGGAGGGAAGGAGACATTAGAGGAGGAGAGAGACAAAGGAGGGAGAGAGACATTAGAGGAGGAGAGCTAAATTAGAGGAGGGAAGGAGAAATTAGAGGAGGAGAGAGACAAAGGAGGGAGAGAGGACATTAGAGGAGGAGAGAGACATTAGAGGAGGGAAGGAGACATTAGAGGAGGAGAGAGACATTAGAGGAGGAGAGAGACAAAGGTGGGAGAGAGACATTAGAGGAGGGAGAGACAAAGGTGGGAGAGAGACATTAGAGGAGGGAGAGAGACATTAAAGGAGGAGAGAGACAAAAGAGGGAGAGATATTAAAGGAGGGAGAGGCATTGGTGCGTGTTTGTACTGGATTAAATTCACATGCGTGGGTCAGTCCCCTGAAGGAGAGGTGTGAAGAGCAGGGCAGGGTAGGACCGAACAGAGCAGACAGCCTAAATGTTGTGTAAAAAGAATAAGCAGGTTAGGATTAAGATGACATAATTGAGAGTACACAGACAGACAGACAGACAGACAGACAGACAGACAGACAGACAGACAGACAGACAGACAGACAGACAGACAGACAGACAGACAGACATTGAAGATGACCTATTTAGTTTAATCTTCCCTCTCAAACAGACACGATTTCATTCAGGCCTGCAGATGGAGGCAAATATAATTCATTCAACTCACTACAACATCAATCTTGTTAATATGTTATTTCTACACTACTTCTACAACCTAGTTATGATCCCTTATGTGGGTGTGTCTGTGCGCGGCTTGTGCATGTGTGTGTGTGTGTGCAGTATGTGTGTGTTTATGTCTGTGTGTGGGTGTGTGCATGTGTGTGCGGTGTGTGTGTCTGTGCGCGGCTTGTACGATGTGTGTGTGTGCAGTATGTGTGTGTATGTGTGTGTGTGGGTGTGTGCATGTGTGTGCGGTGTGTGTGTCTGTGTGCGGTGTGTGCGTTGTGTGTGTGTGTGTGCAGCATGTGTGTGTATGTGTGTGTGTGTGGGTGTGTGCATGTGTGTGCGGTGTGTGTGTCTGTGTGCGGCGCGTGCGTGCGTTGTGTGTGTGTGCAGCATGTGTGTGTTTATGTGTGTGTGTAGTTGTGTGCATGTGTGTCTGTGTGCGGTGTGTGTGCAGCATGTGTGTGTTTATGTGTGTGGGTGGGTGTGTGCGTTGTGTGTGTGTAGCCTTCTTTATTTACCTTTTCATTTCTCAGGTGTGTGTACTGTATAAAGGTTGGTGTATCAGGTGTGCGTTTCATGGTAATCAAAAGCCAACATCATAAAAGGTAAATGTTGTGAAACTGCCTCAGGGAATAACTTGGCTAAACAACTTCAGAGTCATGTTTTTGTGTCTCTGTAATGATAGGTTGACACCGCCAATTATAGTTACATACGATACAAAACAACTAACCCCAGACAGGTGAACAAACAAATTCCTTACCTATGGTCACGGCACTTACACACGCACTTATACACACGCACACACGCACGCACAAACACGCATGCACACACATACACACACACACACACACACACACACACACATACTAACTCACAGACAGCTCACCACCACTGAAGGTGTAAACCCAGGTAACCTCAGCCAACGCCTAAGAGTAGGTTAGGCTGAGGTGAAGCTGAGGTAAATCTGAGGTAAATCTGAGGTGAAGCTGAGATGAAGCTGAGGTAAAGCTGAGGGGAAGTTGAGGTGAAAATGAGGGGAAGTTGAGGTAAATCTGAGGTGAAGCTGAGGTAAAGCTGAGGAGAAGCTGAGGGGAAGCTGAGGTGAAGCTGAGGTGAAGCTGAGGTAAAGCTGAGGTGAAGCTGAGGAGAAGTTGAGGGGAAGCTGAGGTGAAGCTGAGGTAAATCTGAGGTGAAGCTGAGGTGAAGCTGAGGTAAAGCTGAGGAGAAGCTGAGGGGAAGCTGAGGTAAATCTGAGGTGAAGCTGAGGTGAAGCTGAGGTAAAGCTGAGGAGAAGTTGAGGGGAAGCTGAGGTGAAGCTGAGGTAAATCTGAGGTGAAGCTGAGGTGAAGCTGAAGCGAAGTTCTGCATGATGACATCTTTGTATTCTGTCAGGTACCCTCTGGCTGGCATGGAGAGATTGAGGTCAGAGGAAGCATCACTACAAAACACTATGCTAGTAACACCAATGCTAACGCACAAATTCAATGTTTTCATCAGGTGAATGCAATGCCTCAACAAAATTATTTTAAATGCCACCCATTAAAGGTACAGAATGTATACCACCCATTAAAGGTACAGAATGTATACCACCCATTAAAGGTACAGAATGTATACCACCCATTAAAGGTACAGAATGTATACCACCCATTAAAGGTACAGAATGTATACCACCCATTAAAGGTACAGAATGTATGCCACCCATTAAAGGTACATAATGTATACCACCCATTAAAGGTACATAATGTATTCCACCCATTAAAGGTACAGAATGTATACCACCCATTAAAGGTACATAATGTATACCACCCATTAAAGGTACAGAATGTATACCACACATTAAAGGTACAGAATGTATACCACCCATTAAAGGTACAGAATGTATACCACCCATTAAAGGTACAGAATGTATACCACCCATTAAAGGTACAGAATGTATGCCACCCATTAAAGGTACATAATGTATACCACCCATTAAAGGTACATAATGTATTCCACCCATTAAAGGTACAGAATGTATACCACCCATTAAAGGTACATAATGTATACCACCCATTAAAGGTACAGAATGTATACCACCCATTAAAGGTACAGAATGTATACCACCCATTAAAGGTACAGAATGTATACCACCCATTAAAGGTACATAATGTATACCACCCATTAAAGGTACATAATGTATACCACCCATTAAAGGTACAGAATGTATACCACCCATTAAAGGTACAGAATGTATACCACCCATTAAAGGTACATAATGTATACCACCCATTAAAGGTACAGAATGTATACCACCCATTAAAGGTACAGAATGTATACCACCCATTAAAGGTACAGAATGTATGCCACCCATTAAAGGTACAGAATGTATACCACTCATTAAAGGTACAGAATGTATACCACCCATTAAAGGTACATAATGTATACCACTCATTAAAGGTACAGAATGTATACCACCCATTAAAGGTACAGAATGTATACCACCCATTAAAGGTACATAATGTATACCACCCATTAAAGGTATGCTAGAGACTGTAGTGTAATGCCTCTCAGTAAAGATGTGGCGGAATCCTATGGTTAAACTGATTTCCCGTCCAGATTCAGCATTAGAGTCCGCATTGGCCGCCATCCCTGTGAAACGCTTTCGAACACCTTGAAGAGGCCACGCCCCAACGAATTGAGGCTGTTTCAATGGCAAAAGTGGGGGGTGTTCTTAATGTTTTGTACATTCAGTGTATGTCTGGATTGGAGAGCAGGCATGGCATATTGTCCTAATAACAAGATACACTTTGCCAAATGCAGGAGGGAGAGGTGTCGGGGTGTAATTACAGTGTAATACAAAATGTTCTTTAAATGTTAACCATTTAAGGTGGAATTTAGACTGGATTTAATAATGTTAACCATTTAAGGTGGAATTCAGACTGGATTTAATAATGTTAACCATTTAAGGTGGAATTCAGACTGGATTTAATCATGTTAACCATTTAAGGTGGAATTCAGACTGGATTTAATCATGTTAACCATTTAAGGTGGAATTTAGACTGGATTTAATAATGTTAACCATTTAAGGTGGAATTCAGACTGGATTTAATAATGTTAACCATTTAAGGTGGAATTCAGACTGGATTTAATAATGTTAACCATTTAAAGTGGAATTCAGACTGGAATTTAATAATGTTAACCATTTAAGGTGGAATTCAGACTGGATTTAATAATGTTAACCATTTAAGGTGGCCTACAGAACATAATCCCTCTGAGTACTGATGGGGTAATCCTACAGTGTACCCAGAGACTAGAACTGCACACAGCCTTGTTGTAAAGGACATGTCTCTATAGTTCAGTGTTGATTGGAACAAGGTGTCTGGGTAGAATTACACAACAGGATCGGAATGGTACATAGTAAATAGCAGGATCTGATTGGTACATAGTAAATAGCAGGATCTGATTGGTACATAGTAAATAGCAGGATCTGATTGGTACATAGTAAATAGCATGATCTGATTGGTACATAGTAAATAGCAGGATCTGATTGGTACATAGTAAATAGCAGGATCTGATTGGTACATAGTAAATAGCAGGATCTGATTGGTACATAGTAAATAGCATGATCTGATTGGTACATAGTAAATAGCAGGATCTGATTGGTACATGGTAAATAGCAGGATCTGCTTGGTACATAGTAAATAGCAGGAGTTGATTGGTACATAGTAAATAGCATGATCTGATTGGTACATGGCGAATAGCAGTATCTGATTGGTACATAGTAAATAGCAGGATCTGATTGGTACATAGTAAACAGCAGGATCTGATTGGTACATAGTAAATAGCAGGATCTGATTGGTACATAGTAAATAGCAGGATCTGATTGGTACATAGTAAACAGCAGGATCTGATTGGTACATAGTAAATAGCAGGATCTGATTGGTACATAGTAAATAGCAGGATCTGATTGGTACATAGTAAATAGCAGGATCTGATTGGTACATAGTAAATAGCAGGATCTGATTGGTACATAGTAAATAGCATGATCTGATTGGTACATAGTAAATAGCAGGATCTGATTGGTACATGGTAAATAGCAGGATCTGCTTGGTACATAGTAAATAGCAGGAGTTGATTGGTACATAGTAAATAGCATGATCTGATTGGTACATGGCGAATAGCAGTATCTGATTGGTACATAGTAAATAGCAGGATCTGATTGGTACATAGTAAACAGCAGGATCTGATTGGTACATAGTAAATAGCAGGATCTGATTGGTACATAGTAAATAGCAGGATCTGATTGGTACATAGTAAACAGCAGGATCTGATTGGTACATAGTAAATAGCAGGATCTGATTGGTACATAGTAAATAGCAGGATCTGATTGGTACATAGTAAATAGCAGGATGTGATTGGTACATAGTAAATAGCAGGATCTGATTGGCACATAGTAAATAGCAGGATCTGATTGGTACATAGTAAATAACAGGCTCTGATTGGTACATAGTAAATAGCAGGCTCTGATTGGTACATAGTAAATAACAGGATCTGATTGGTACATAGTAAATAACAGGATCAGTGTTCACCTTTTATATGTTAAGATCTAAGGCTTTTTATTGAGCACCAAAATAGTGGAACGACAACAGTAATGTTTTGATGTGCCTGCCAGTTGTCTTACTGCCTAACAGACAAGATTTACACTAAGTATCTGTTTCCTCACTAGTTGGTCTCGCTGGTACCAAAACAGTGATTTAACAAATGTTATGTAACATCATTCCTGGTATCAAGTTCAATATTTTCAGTATTGAAATGTAAAGCAGACTTGTGTGTGTGTGCTGTCTGTCAAGGTCTCTCGTTTGTTTTTATTCTATGTTCTTTACACTCATTTTGGGAATTATTATTTTTTTTAAATTGTAAGCTGAGTTGTGTTATGAATGAGGCAGGTAATGACTAATGGCTGAGAATTTCCATGTTGGTAAGGATGAAAACCAAGTTTGATCCCTGGTTTTCTGGGTTTAGTTGTGGCTGTCTATTCCCTGATTTATCCCAAATGGCACCCTATCCCCTATATAGTGCACTACTGTTGATGGGCCCCAATCAAAAGTAGTTCACTATATAGGGAATATGGTGTAATTTGGGATGTAATTCCTGCATCTATAGTTAGACTGAAGCGGAGGTTTAAGGCCTGTTTTTCAATCCAATGTCAAAGAACATTCTGTCCCATTCCATTCAGATGTAAATACTGAGACACATTTCCCTCCTTTCCCTCCCCCTGTTAGACCTGGGTTCAAATTGTAACCAAAATTCTTTAAAATACTTTAGATGTGCTTGATTGAGCTCACCTGGGGAAACTGAACCAATAGAATCATTTCTCTCTAAACAAAACACACAGATGTGCTGACTCTTGTCACGGTGCTTATTTAATCACACAGCAAGACCAAACATATTATACAACAGTATCATAGTACATTTTGACTAGACTAACTTTCTGTTTCGTTCTTTTTCATTAGACCGTATGAGATTGGGGACAAATCAAGCACGTCAAGCAAATCTAAATAAACACACAACAAGATAAACGCAAAACATAAAGTCATCAGTCACTATCAAACATGGAGTAAATTGCAGAGCAACTTCAGGGCACACACCAGGAGAGGAACAGGAGAGGTCTCGATCGACACACCGAACTGAGTTTAATAATAAATCTTCTGCTTTATACCTCGACAGAACGCAGAAGTTAGTCACATGACATGAGAGCTTTCTCAATTCGTTTTTTTCCCATACACACCCAATGGCCTGCGCCCCAAGTGGCTTCCTATTCCCTATATAGTGCACTACTTTTGCCGCAGGTAAAAGGAGAGAATAGGAGACAGAGAATGGGACGCAACCCAATAACATGACTGAGCTGAGCGCTTGAAGACAGCGTTGAGGTAACCTCTTCGCAACCACAACTTCCCCTATCGCTGAGAGGCCAATCAAGAACGCTGACGAAATGTCCTCGCCCCAACCTCAAGGCCTTGCCTTTTTCCTGACTATCTGAACACAGAAACCAAACATATATGCCATTTAGCAGACGCTTTTATCCAAAGCGACTTACAGTCATGTGTGCATACATTCTACGTATGGGTGGTCCCGGGAACCGACCCCACTACCCTGGCGTTACAAGCGCCATGCTCTACCAACTGAGCTACAGAAGCTACAGAAGGACCTCCATCTTCCTTGTTTTGATGAGTCTATTTGTTTTTTTTCTCTGCCAGAAAAATAAAATAAAAGGACAGGCATCTGTCAAAATAATTACAACCGTGCTACCTCCACCAATCAAAACAAAACTATTCCAACCTCCATCTGTCCTCTCCTCCTCTACAGGTGAGTTTGTGACCCCCGACGGTCGAGATGTCAGAACTCATATCCCATGAAGTGATGCTTAGTAGACTGGCGTTAATGAATTACTGTAGATGTTTTTCGTAACGTGCATAAATTATGCATTTAATCAACAGTAATTAAATGCTTGATAAGTGCAGATACACTGTCCAATACAGTGATCCCTTGTTGAGATAACGAACGGGGAAAAAAAGTCATTCGGAACAAATTAATTGTATAGCTAGACGTAACGCCTAGTCTGTACAGTGTGACCTGGTTTCACCCATAAACAGAGGAGAAACTCTTACCTCCCTCATGTGGCGTGAACAGACACTATCTGGCACAACCTTCTGATTACGAAACCGTGAAACTCCCTCCCTGACAGTTAATGAAAAAACAAGAAGATGTCTCAACCTGTAAACAACATTTGTGAGTTCTTCAGTGTTCCAGAGAAGATTGACCTATGACCTCCTTCTGATAGTTTGGAAGAGAACCACAGTATCAAGCGACTGGTTGCATAGTGATGGTTACATTCAGTAAGGGATGTTGATTTTATATTTATCATGACCGGTAAATTGAAACTAAATCCAGGGTGCCTTAATAAGGTATTCTGGGAGGCACTTGCCTCAGGCAGTGATGGGCTGAATCCCAAACGGTACCCTAGTCCCTATTTAGTGCACAACTTTGAACCAGGACTCATAAGGAATCGGGGACCATTTGAGACTCACACACAGTTTCACATAGCATTCGTCAAGTGTGGTGTGGTTTCCTAGAACCAGGCTGGCATCACCAGAGACCTAACACCGGCTCTATCTGCCAAGGAGAGGAGCCTCTTTCTGGGAACGGCGGTAAAAGACAAACATATTTGACAATTTGGGTGATTACCATCAGAAGCGCGTGCAGCTTTGTAAGGGCAGTAAATGTATGCCTGCTCTGCCTGCATGGTGATTATTTGTGTGTGAGTTAAACAGCTTCTGGCTTGCCTTGTAAGTTGCCGGAGAAAACGTAGAGACAGACTGCCAACTGCTACTTGAGCCTTTCATTTCCAATCAATACAGAAACTGAGGCTACGTCCCAAAATGGCACCCTATTCCCGACATAGTGCACTACTATTAACCAGAGCCTTATGGATCCTGGTCAAAAGTAGTGCACTATATATATATATATTTCATTTATGTATTTATTTAACCTTTATTTAACCAGGAAGGGCTCATTGAGATTAAAATCTCCTTTTCAAGAGCGCCCTGGTGGCCAAGATAGGCAGCACCAAGTCATTACAAAAAAATTACAGACAGACAACATGAAAAACTACAAGTAATCTAGTAAAAACCATTGAATTCACAAGAGTATAAAACAGCAAATTAAAAACATTGACAGGTCAGGGAATCAGCCTCAAAATCCTTCATTAGTGATTTAAAAACACCAATCGGGACAAGTTCTTCCAGTTCAAAAGTATTTTGTAAGGTGTTCCAAGACGATGGCGCAGAGGACATAAAAGCCCTTTTACCAAATTCAGTTCAGACATTTGGAACAGTTAGCAGGATAAAGTCCAGCGAACAAAGAGAGTATCCACAACATTTCTGAACAATTAAAATGCACGAATAAAAAGGTAGTAAACGCAAAAAGGCTTTGTAAATAAAAGTATACCAAGGACTGAGCCTACGAGTGACTAGAGAAGGCCAGCCAACCCTGGTATACAAAGTGCAGTGGTGCGTAAGGGTTTTACAGTTTAAAAATAAATCTCAAAGTGCCATGGTAAAGAGTGTCAATTGATCTCAAACACTGAGAGGAAGCATTCATATATAAAATATCCCCATAGTCTAGTAAAGGCATAAATGTAGCTGATACAAGCCTCCTTCTGGCTTCAAAAGAAAAACAGGCCTTATTCCTAAAATAAAATCCCAATTTCAGCTTCAATTTTTTGTAAGTTTTTGAATGTGCAATTTAAAAGAGAGGCTGTCATCAATTAAAATTCCAAGATATTTACATGAGGTTACAAACTCAATCTCCTTGCCCTGACAGGTAGTCGTCATATGTGACATTTTCAGAGGTCTATTTATTGCATTAGAAAACACCATTAGTTTAGTTTTGTCAGTATTGAGAATACGCTTCAATTGCCACAAGGTATGTTGAACAGTATAAAAAGCAGTTTGCAAGTTCTGGAAAGCTTTTGTAAAAGACGAGGCACAACAGTAAATAACAGTATCATCAGCATAAATATGAAGTTGTGCATTTTGGATATTTTTGTCTAAATCATTTATATAAATAGTGAATAAGAGAGGACCAAGTACAGAGCCTTGGGGCACACCAATCAAGACAGACAATTTAACAGACATAAGCCCATCAAATTGAGTGCACAGTTCTATCAGACAGATAGTTAGCAAACCATGCAACTGCATGCTCCGAAAGACCTACACTCAACAATCTCTGCCTACAGCATGATCAACTGTAACAAAAGCCTTAGAGAGATCAATAAAAAGTGAGACACAGTGCTGTTGTTTTGTCAATGGCTTCAGTGATATCATTTAAAACCTTCATGGCTGCTGTAATTGTGCTCTGCTTCTTCCTGAAGCCCGATTGGTACATTGATAAAATAGTAAATAAAAGTTAGTAAATAAAAACTCTTTTAGCTGTTCACTTACAAGGGTTTCAAGTGTTTTCACCAGGGGTGACAGCTTTGAGATTGGCCTATAATTATTTAAAAGAGTTGTATCTCCCCCTTTTAAAAGTGGTAGGACAAATGCTGATTTCCAGATCCTTGGAATCTCATTACATTCCAGGGTTAGATTGAACAGAGATGTAAGTGGTACAACTATGAAATCAGCTGCCAGATTGAAAAAGCAGAGATCCAAAAGATCAGGACCTGCAGCCTTTCTCTGATCTAAGGATTTCAGGGCTTTATGTACCACCTGCACTGAGAATGGCAAAAAGCTAAGAGTTTGACCAGCTCTCACTGGTTCATCCACACAGGGTTGTACAGAGACAGAGAACACTGAATCAAACAGCCTACCAGATGATACAAAGTGCTCATTGTAACAATTCAGCATTTCAGTTGTCATATAGAGCAACAGAGTCCTTCAAAACACATGATGGTAATTCATTAACATTACTGTTACCAGACATAGACTTAATAGGCTCCAAAAACTTTCTAGGGTCATTCAGGTTATCAGTGGTAACAGACATAAAATATTCAGACTTGGCCTCCTGAGAAGAAACAAACACTTGTTTCGTAACGGCCTAAAAATAAGCCAATCAGCATCAGAACATGACTTCCTTGCTTTAGCCCAGGCTAGATTACGGTCGTGAATAATACAAGACAGCTCAGAAGAAAACCATATAGTGAATAGGGTGCCATTTGGGATGACAACACAACACAAGCCCCATATACTGAACTCCCTGTTCCCTGTTCCTGCCATAGCGAAGGTAAGAAGGCCGACAGAACATAAGGGTCAGTTTGACCTAAAGTAGGTGAACTGGGATGAAGAACAGCCTTAATTTTGTCAGAGCGTGGACCCTACAAGGTGTCGAAAGCGCTCCGCAGGGCTTCCTCTGCCCATGTTGACTCAAACGCTTTCCACAGTTGTGTCCAGTTGGCTGGACGTCCTTTTGGTGATGGACCATTATTGTTACACACTGGGAATCGGTTGAGCGTGGAAAAACCCAGCAGCGTTGCAGTTCTTGACACAATCCTGTCACCTACTACCATACCCCGGTCAAAGGCACTTACATCTTTTGTCTTGTCCATTCACCCTCTGAATGGCGCACGTACACCATCCATGTCTCAATTGTCTCAAGGCCTATTAATCTCTATGGAATTGTTGAATAATGTTATACCATAGATCATTTAGCTATTTGATTTTGAGTTTGAAGACGCCTTGAAGTATCACAAAAATATTTTTGGCCATAACTGCTGTTATCCCATACAAACATATTGAATAACAGATTCACTACGTGGAACAACATGATAGCACTAACAGACAGCCACTCAGTCTATATTCTGTGTGGCCCAGTAACCAGTAGGTGTGAGGTCACAATGTGATGTCTCTGTGTAGCCTGTTAAAACTCCTTCAACAGAAACAACAACAAAAATGAAGTCCAAAATGGCATCCTATTCCAATATTTGGTGCCACCAGAGCTCTGGTCAGAGGTAGTTCCATGTATAGGGTATAGGGTGCCATTTTGGGACACATCCTAACATGACCTTTGGCTGCTGGGAGCAATGGTCAGAGATAAAACAGTAGTTTAGGCTCACTTGCGTTTTGGCCCAGAGAAAATTAGAGGCAGCTAGAGATGACGCAACAACGATTAGTCTTGAACTACAACATGGAGCCTGATGTCACAATCTGAACTACAACATGGAGCCTGATGTCACTATCTGAACTACAACATGGAGCCTGATGTCACTAGCTGAACTACAACATGGAGCCTGATGTCACTATCTGAACTACAGCATGGAGCCTGATGTCACTATCTGAACTACAACATGGAGCCTGATGTCACAATCTGAACTACAACATGGAGCCTGATGTCACTATTTGAACTACAACATGGAGCCTGATGTAACTGTCTGAACTACAACATGGAGCCTGATGTCACTATCTGAACTACAACATGGAGCCTGATGTAACTGTCTGAACTACAACATGGAGCCTGATGTCACTATCTGAACTACAACATGGAGCCTGATGTAACTGTCTGAACTACAACATGGAGCCTGATGTAACTGTCTGAACTACAACATGGAGCATGATGGCCAATTATGGTCTTTAATGCAGGGCCGACAGACAAGTTCCTTACTTTTTCTCCCTTCCACTTTCCTCTTCCCCTTTGCGGTAATGCTGTGATTAGTCGGTTGTAATTTTGGGTAGATCAGACATTTCCATATATTTTTGTTAGCTGCATTTGTGTCAAAGATAATACCTTTTAAAATATTACAGTTTTCTTTTTTACCAATTATTCTATTAGAGTTTAACCATAATATTTGTTGTATTTTTTTTTTGTCTTTTCTGGTGTATGAAACTGAAATTGCAAGCAATTTTCTATGGCTTGTTTTAAAAATAGCAATATGTTGGAGATTATTTAATTTTCAAATAACCGATGTACTCTTGATAAATGTGTGAATAGGACTATTTTCCTGTCCTGCTAAGCATTAAAAATGTAAGGAGTACTTTTGCCTGCCAGGGAGAATGTACAGAGTAAAAAGTACATTATTTTCTTTAAAAATGTAGTGGAGTAAAAGTAAATGTTGTTAAAAATACAAATAGTAAAATACATATACCGCAAAAAACGACTTAAGTAGTACTATTAAGTATTTTCCACCACTGCCCCAAGGAAGAATATACATTTTTTAGTTAAATATATATTATATGGTCATTTTTCACGTGCTTGGGAATTACGTACTAAAGTATTTCTGAAAATTCTATTGCAATGAGTAGGAAAGTGGCCATTTGGACAATTAATATACACTGCAATAAATAAAGGGGAATAAAAACATGCCTTGTCCGGGACCGGAGTCTACACAGACCGGTGCACTATGGCCAGTCCGGGACCGGAGTCTACACAGACCGGTGCACTATGGCTAGTCCGGGACCGGAGTCTACACGGACCGGTGCACTATGGCCAGTCCGGGACCGGAGTCTACACAGACCGGTGCACTATAGCCAGTCCGGGACCGGAGTCTACACAGACCGGTGCACTATGGCCAGTCCGGGACCGGAGTCTACACAGACCGGTGCACTATGGCTAGTCCGGGACCGGAGTCTACACGGACCGGTGCACTATGGCCAGTCCGGGACCGGAGTCTACACAGACCGGTGCACTATGGCCAGTCCGGGACCGGAGTCTACACAGACCGGTGCACTATGGCCAGTCCGGGACCGGAGTCTACACAGACCGGTGCACTATGGCCAGTCCGGGACCGGAGTCTACACAGACCGGTGCACTATGGCTAGTCCGGGACCGGAGTCTACACGGACCGGTGCACTATGGCTAGTCCGGGACCGGAGTCTACACAGACCGGTGCACTATGGCCAGTCCGGAACCGGAGTCTACACAGACCGGTGCACTATGGCTAGTCCGGGACCGGAGTCTACACAGACCGGTGCACTATGGCCAGTCCGGGACCGGAGTCTACACAGACCGGTGCACTATGGCTAGTCCGGGACCGGAGTCTACACAGACCGGTGCACTATGGCCAGTCCGGGACCGGAGTCTACACAGACCGGTGCACTATGGCCAGTCCGGGACCGGAGTCTACACAGACCGGTGCACTATGGCCAGTCCGGGACCGGAGTCTACACAGACCGGTGCACTATGGCCAGTCCGGGACCGGAGTCTACACAGACCGGTGCACTATGGCCAGTCCGGGACCAGAGTCTACACAGACCGGTGCACTATGGCCAATCAGAGCTACAGTAGACCTTTATACAAACAAGTCATTTGCCACACGGTCCTGCCATCATTCACTTTGAACTGGAATGTGTTGTCGTGTCTTTGGCATCATTAAAGGTGAAGACTGTTATTTTATCAAATCAATTCTCTGTAATTATTATTACGTGATTCAACTAATCATTTAATTAACAAGGACGTCGGGGCACCACGGAAAAACTTCGGATTACAAAGTTATACTTTTCGGAATATAACTCTTCAAGATATTTGAATATCTGATCAACTAGTCTTTTATTAATTAATTATTCTTTACCTCATGTCAGTCTCATCTGAACGTCGTAAATTGTTAAATCTGCACGAACCCAGCAGACGATTTAGGGAGAAGACCGATTTCCGGGATGTCACCTTCTACCACAGATGTCTCATGGTCTGACAAACACAGTTCTACCTCTGTCACCTTCTACCACAGATGTCTCATGGTCTGACAAACACAGTTCTACCTCTGTCACCTTCTACCACAGATGTCTCATGGTCTGACAAACACAGTTCTACCTCTGTCACCTTCTACCACAGATGTCTCATGGTCTGACAAACACAGTTCTAACTCTGTCACCTTCTACCACAGATGTCTCATGGTCTGACAAACACAGTTCTACCTCTGTCACCTTCTACCACAGATGTCTCATGGTCTGACAAACACAGTTCTAACTCTGTCACCTTCTATCACAGATGTCTCATGGTCTGACAAACACAGTTCTAACTCTGTCACCTTCTACAACAGATGTCTCATGGTCTGACAAACACAGTTCTAACTCTGTCACCTTCTACCACATATGTCTCATGGTCTGACAAACACAGTTCTAACTCTGTCACCTTCTACCTTCTACCACAGATGCGAAAGTGCGACATCTGCGATGCGGTGAATTGAGACGTATCCAGGGCAAAAACAAAACAAAGATATCTTTAGCTTAAACTGACAGATAGTTTTATTGTGCTGATTAGATTTTCGCAGGGGAGCTGACATCGACTCTAGTTAATAAAAGGTAGGCCTCTGACATACTCTCTCATAGCCACTCAAGTTGAGGAAACCACATGCTTGATATCATTCCATTGTCTCCATTCCAGGCATTACCCACTGGGGTGGAGGAATTGATTATAGCAGCCTGTGGCCTTAGTCCGTCCGTAAAACAGGCCCGTCCGTCCGTCAAACAGGTAGGCTCACCTCTTATGTCTTAGGTAGGGAAGAAGTAGGTTCCTAACGACCTCTTGTCGTTAGTAAAGTATAAATTAAAATGAAGATGGTTTAAATGAATTATGCCTACTAGAAACTTGCCAACTTTGAGCACCATGAGTTTTCCATTTCTGGTTATTTAATTTACCTTTATTTAACTAGGCAAGTCAAATGCGTCAAATGTCAAAAAGTCAAATGTGCCACAGGGTTCAATTCTTGGACCGACTCTCTTCTCTGTATACATCAATGAGGTCGCTCTTGCTTCTGGTGAGTCTCTGATCCACCTCTACGCAGACGACACCATTCTGTATACTTCTGGCCCTTCTTTGGACACTGTGTTAACAACCCTCCAGGCAAGCTTCAATGCCATACAACTCTCCTTCCGTGGCCTCCAATTGCTCTTAAATACAAGTAAAACTAAATGCATGCTCTTCAACCGATCGCTACCTGCACCTACCTGCCTGTCCAACATCACTACTCTGGACGGCTCTGACTTAGAATACGTGGACAACTACAAATACTTAGGTGTCTGGTTAGACTGTAAACTCTCCTTCCAGACACATATCAAACATCTCCAATCCAAAGTTAAATCTAGAATTTGCTTCCTATTTCACAACAAAGCATCCTTCACTCATGCTGCCAAACATACCCTTGTAAAACTGACCATCCTACCGATCCTCGACTTTGGCGATGTCATTTACAAAATAGCCTCCAATACCCTACTCAACAAATTGGATGCAGTCTATCACAGTGCAATCCGTTTTGTCACCAAAGCCCCATATACTACCCACCATTGCGACCTGTACGCTCTCGTTGGCTGGCCCTCGCTTCATACTCGACGCCAAACCCACTGGCTCCATGTCATCTACAAGACCCAGCATCTCCCACCTGTAGCACACGCTCCAGCAGGTATATCTCTCTAGTCACCCCCAAAACCAATTCTTTCTTTGGCCGCCTCTCCTTCCAGTTCTCTGCTGCCAATGACTGGAACGAACTACAAAAATCTCTGAAACTGGAAACACTTATCTCCCTCACTAGCTTTAAGCACCAACTGTCAGAGCAGCTCACAGATTACTGCACCTGTACATAGCCCACCTATAATTTAGCCCAAACAACTACCTCTTGAACCAACTGTATTTAATTAATTAATTTATTTTGCTCCTTTGTACCCCATTATTTTTATTTCTACTTTGCACATTCTTCCATTGCAAAACTACCATTCCAGTGTTTTACTTGCTATATTGTATTTACTTTGCCACCGTGGCCTTTTTTGCCTTTACTTCCCTTCTCACCTCATTTGCTCACATTGTATATAGACTTGTTCATACTGTATTATTGACTGTATGTTTGTTTTACTCCATGTGTAACTCTGTGTCGTTGTATCTGTCGAACTGCTTTGCTTTATCTTGGCCAGGTCGCAATTGTAAATAAGAACTTGTTCTCAACTTGCCTACCTGGTTAAATAAAGGTGTTCTCAACTTGCCTACCTGGTTAAATAAAGGTGAAATAAAAAAACAAATAATAGCAAAATCTTATTTTCAATGACAGCCTAGGAACAGTGGGTTAACTGCCTGTTCAGGGGCAGAACGACAGATTAGTACCTTGTCAGCTCTGCGGTTTGAACTTGCAACCTTCCGGTTACTAGTCCAACGCTCTAACCACTAGGCTACCCTGCCGCCTCTACACTCTAATCACTAGGCTACCCTGGCACCTCTACACTCTAATCACTAGGCTACCCTGCCGCCTCTACACTCTAATCACTAGGCTACCCTGCCGCCTCTACACTCTAATCACTAGGCTACCCCGATTGAATGTGCTGCGGCTGCTGCTTCAATTTTCAGCACCACAATGTAAGTTTCTAAAAATCTGTCTTGTTGTGAGATCAATAACTCTGATAAACACATCATGGGCAAGAAACGTATTGTTTTTAATCAAATCTATTATAGTAGTATCAGAGCTATAACAGTTGACCTCCGGTCCTCCTCAAACTGAACAAAATATTTTCTTAAAGAAACCTCCCCGCTGAACTGCTGTCGACAGCACAGCCATTGGTTAAGCAGCGAACAAAACAAGACGTTTTGATCAGCAGAAGCAGTGCAGGCCAGGGCTGGAATATCCTTTGCAGCCTAGTTATTTTTGTCCTTTGCAGCTATCTTAGAAATATTACTTGGCTCTGTGCTTCTCCATGCACTTTATAGACTACAGTGGAAAGTAATTCAGACCTCTTGACTTTTTCCACATTTTGTTACTTTACAGCCTTATTCTAATATTGATTAATTAAATGTTTTTTTTCCCCTCATCAATCTACACACAATATCCCATAATGAATAAGCGAAAGCAAGATTTTAGAGGACTCTCAGACCATGAGAAACAAGATTCTCTGGTCTGATGAAACCAAGATTGAACTCGTTGGCCTGAATGACAAGTGTGACGTCTGGAGGAAACCTGGCACCATCCCTACGTGGTGGCAGCATCATGCTGTGGGGATGTTTTTCAGCGGCAGGTACTGGGAGACTAGTCACGTAGGTGGGAAAGATGAACTATTTCACAATTTTAAGAATATAAGGCTGCAACGTAACAAAATGTGGAAAAGGTCAATACTTTCTGCATGCACTGTATAACCTCTAGGCTATGAATCACTTGATTGAGACCACACTGTGTAACCTCTAGGCTATGAATCACTTGATTGAGACCACACTGTATAACCTATAGGCTATGAATCACTTGATTGAGACCACACTGTGTAACCCCTAGGCTATGAATCACTTGATTGAGACCACACTGTATAACCCCTAGGCTATGAATCACTTGATTGAGACCACACCGTATAACCTCTAGGCTATGAATCACTTGATTGAGACCACACTGTATAACCCCTAGGATATGAATCACTTGATTGAGACCACACTGTGTAACCTCTAGGCTATGAATCACTTGATTGAGACCACACTGTATAACCTATAGGCTATGAATCACTTGATTGAGACCACACTGTGTAACCCCTAGGCTATGAATCACTTGATTGAGACCACACTGTATAACCCCTAGGCTATGAATCACTTGATTGAGACCACACCGTATAACCTCTAGGCTATGAATCACTTGATTGAGACCACACTGTATAACCCCTAGGATATGAATCACTTGATTGAGACCACACTGTATAACCCCTAGGCTATGAATCACTTGATTGAGACCACACTGTATAACCTATAGGCTATGAATCACTTGATTGAGACCACACTGTGTAACCCCTAGGCTATGAATCACTTGATTGAGACCACACTGTATAACCCCTAGGCTATGAATCACTTGATTGAGACCACACCGTATAACCTCTAGGCTATGAATCACTTGATTGAGACCACACTGTATAACCCCTAGGATATGAATCACTTGATTGAGACCACACTGTATAACCCCTAGGCTATGAATCACTTGATTGAGACCACACTGTGTAACCTCTAGGCTATGAATCACTTGATTGAGACCACACTGTATAACCTATAGGCTATGAATCACTTGATTGAGACCACACTGTGTAACCCCTAGGCTATGAATCACTTGATTGAGACCACACTGTATAACCCCTAGGCTATGAATCACTTGATTGAGACCACACCGTATAACCTCTAGGCTATGAATCACTTGATTGAGACCACACTGTATAACCCCTAGGATATGAATCACTTGATTGAGACCACACTGTATAACCCCTAGGCTATGAATCACTTGATTGTGACCACACTGTGTAACCTCTAGGCTATGAATCACTTGATTGAGACCACACTGTATAACCCCTAGGCTATGAATCACTTGATTGAGACCACACTGTATAACCCCTAGGCTATGAATCACTTGATTGAGACCACACTGTATAACCCCTAGGCTATGAATCACTTGATTGAGACCACACTGTATAACCCCTAGGCTATGAATCACTTGATTGTGACCACACTGTATAACCCCTAGGCTATGAATCACTTGATTGTGACCACACTGTGTAACCTCTAGGCTATGAATCACTTGATTGTGACCACACTGTATAACCCCTAGGCTATGAATCACTTGATTGTGACCACACTGTATAACCCCTAGGCTATGAATCACTTGATTGTGACCACACTGTATAACCCCTAGGCTATGAATCACTTGATTGTGACCACACTGTATAACCCCTAGGCTATGAATCACTTGATTGAGACCACACTGTATAACCCCTAGGCTATGAATCACTTGATTGAGACCACACTGTATAACCCCTAGGCTATGAATCACTTGATTGTGACCACAATGTGTAACCCCTAGGCTATGAATCACTTGATTGAGACCACACTGTGTAACCCCTAGGCTATGAATCACTTGATTGAGACCACACTGTAACCTCTAGGCTATGAATCACTTGATTGTGACCACACTGTGTAACCTCTAGGCTATGAATCACTTGATTGTGACCACACTGTGTAACCTCTAGGCTATGAATCACTTGATTGTGACCACACTGTATAACCCCTAGGCTATGAATCACTTGATTGTGACCACACTGTATAACCTCTAGGCTATGAATCACTTGATTGTGACCACACTGTATAACCCCTAGGCTATGAATCACTTGATTGTGACCACACTGTATAACCCCTAGGCTATGAATCACTTGATTGTGACCACACTGTATAACCCCTAGGCTATGAATCACTTGATTGTGACCACACTGTATAACCCCTAGGCTATGAATCACTTGATTGTGACCACACTGTATAACCCTAGGCTATGAATCACTTGATTGTGACCACACTGTATAACCCCTAGGCTATGAATCACTTGATTGTGACCACACTGTATAACCCCTAGGCTATGAATCACTTGATTGTGACCACACTGTATAACCCCTAGGCTATGAATCACTTGATTGTGACCACACTGTATAACCCCTAGGCAATGAATCACTTGATTGTGACCACACTGTATAACCCCTAGGCTATGAATCACTTGATTGTGACCACACTGTATAACCCCTAGGCTATGAATCACTTGATTGTGACCACACTGTATAACCCCTAGGCGTAATTGATACTATGCGTCCAACGGAGAAAGAATCAGAGATGAGGGGCGACATTGGGCACACATCGATATACAGCATAATAAGAAACTCATTCTAAAAAAACACAGAGAAATATAGACATGTCATCAAATACAAAGTACATGACCCTCACGTGCACGAGATAAATAAAAAATAAATAAATGACTAAACTCTCTCCTTGACTGAAATGTTTGAAGCATGACCCTCCCCCATTTTCTTACAGATAACCATTCTGCAAACTTCGGGGTCCCTCACAGTTCACTCCTTTTGACTTTGACATACTCATGCAAACCGGTTTGACAGGGTGGAGGGAGGACAGTGAGACAGGGTGGAGGGAGGACAGGAAGACAGGGTGGAGGGAGGACAGTGAGACAGGGTGGAGGGAGGACAGTAAGACAGGCTGGAGGGAGGACAGTGAGACAGGTCAGAGGGAGGACAGGAAGACAGGGTGGAGGGAGGACAGTGAGACAGGGTGGAGGGAGGACAGTAAGACAGGGTGGAGGGAGGACAGTGTGACAGGGTGGAGGGAGGACAGTGAGACAGGGTGGAGGGAGGACAGTGAGACAGGGTGGAGGGAGGACAGGGAGACAGGGTGGAGGGAGGACAGTGAGACAGGGTGGAGGGAGGACAGTGAGACAGGGTGGAGGGAGGACAGTAAGACAGGGTGGAGGGAGGACAGTGAGACAGGGTGGAGGGAGGACAGTAAGACAGGGTGGAGGGAGGACAGTGAGACAGGGTGGAGGGAGGACAGTAAGACAGGGTGGAGGGAGGACAGTATGCCAGGGTGGAGGGAGGACAGTATGCCAGGGTGGAGGGAGGACAGTGAGACAGGGTGGAGGGAGGACAGTGAGACAGGGTGGAGGGAGGACAGTATGCCAGGGTGGAGGGAGGACAATATGCCAGGGTGGAGGGGAATGTTCATTTTTTTCCGTTCCCCTCAATAGAGAATCTCTCTCCAAGTAAACCTGCTGAGTGAGGAAGAAGAAGTGTCCCGACCTCGTCAACACTGGAAACTGGCACACCGTAACTTCGTCCCAAATGGCACCCTATTCCCCTTTTAGTCCTCCAGGGCGAAAAGTAGTGCACTATAAAGGACATAGGGTCCCGTATCGGACTCAGGCCCACTGTGTTGTCGTGAAGCCAGAGACTGTAGCTGGCATCGTGCCCGGGTTGCTTGACTTGCGTGCCACCACGGTTAGCCTGATTTGCATCTGGAACACTGGCTGAGTCAAGCGTACAGTGCGAGTTCACAAGTTTACATGGTGTCGTGGTGCTAGCCCCGCCCTTTGTCTGTCTCCGCCACAGGTGGCTGGTGACACCTTAGTTGGGGAAGACGAGCTTGTGGTAATGGCTGGAGCGGAATTAGTGGAATGGTATCCAATACATCAAACACCTGGGTTCCAGTTGTTTGATGCCATTCCATTCGGTCCGTTCCAGACATTGTTATGAGTCGTCCTCCCCTCAGCAGCCTCCACTGGTCACCGCGTCATTGTGTCTCTCTCTCCCAAACTACATTAAGATCATAAAGTTGTGGAAATTAACTGAACACTAATTTAGAAACATCTCTCTCTCTCTCTCTCTCCCCCCCTCTCTCTCTTTCTCTGCCTGTCTCCCTCTATCTCTGCCTCTCTCTCTCTCTCTCTCTCTCTCTCTCTCTCTCTCTCTCTCTCTCTCTCTCTCTCTCTCCCCCCCCTCTCTCTCTTTCTCTGCCTCTCTCCCTCTATCTCTGCCTCTCTCTCTCTCTCTCTCTCTGCCTCTCTCTCTCTCTCTCTCTGCCTCTCTTTCTCTGCCTCTCTCTCTCTCTCTGCCTCTCTCTCTCTTTGACTATGATCTGTTTTTATCAAAGTAAGAAAAAAATACATTGGAGTCTAATAATAAATGAAAACAGCTGATTATGGTGATGTCGACTGGACTGAGTTTGCTATGTTAGGGATTTCTAGCAGGAGTAGGACGTCATGGAAACGGAGTCTCCAGGAGGGACATGAGACAGGGTGGAGGGAGGACAGTGAGACAGGGTGGAGGGAGGACAGTGAGACAGGGTGGAGGGAGGACAGTGAGACAGGGTGGAGGGAGGACTGTAAGACAGGGTGGAGGGAGGACAGGAAGACAGGGTGGAGGGAGGACAGGAAGACAGGGTGGAGGGAGGACAGTGAGACAGGGTGGAGGGAGGACAGTGAGACAGGGTGGAGGGAGGACAGGAAGACAGGGTGGAGGGAGGACAGTGAGACAGGGTGGAGGGAGGACAGGAAGACAGGGTGGAGGGAGGACAGTAAGACAGGGTGGAGGTAGGACAGGAAGACAGGGTGGAGGGAGGACAGTGAGACAGGGTGGAGGGAGGACAGTGAGACAGGGTGGAGGGAGGACAGGAAGACAGGGTGGAGGGAGGACAGTGAGACAGGGTGGAGGGAGGACAGTGAGACAGGGTGGAAGGAGGACAGGAAGACAGGGTGGAGGGAGGACAGGAAGACAGGGTGGAGGAAGGACAGGAAGACAGGGTGGAGGGAGGACAGGAAGACAGGGTGGAGGGAGGACAGGAAGACAGGGTGGAGGGAGGACAGTGAGACAGGGTGGAGGGAGGACAGGAAGACAGGGTGGAAGGAGGACAGGAAGACAGGGTGGAGGGAGGACAGGAAGACAGGGTGGAGGGAGGACAGGAAGACAGGGTGGAGGGAGGACAGGAAGACATGGTGGAGGGAGGACAGTGAGACAGGGTGGAGGGAGGACAGTGAGACAGGGTGGAGGGAGGACAGTGAGACAGGGTGGAGGGGAGGACAGTGAGACAGGGTGGAGGGAGGACAGTGAGACAGGGTGGAGGGGGAGGACAGGAAGACAGGGTGGAGGAGGACAGTGAGACAGGGTGGAGGGAGGACAGTGAGACAGGGTGGAGGGAGGACAGTGAGACAGGGTGGAGGGAGGACAGGAAGACAGGGTGGAGGGAGGACAGTGAGACAGGGTGGAGGGAGGACAGGAAGACAGGGTGGAGGGAGGACAGTGAGACAGGGTGGAGGGAGGACAGTGAGACAGGGTGGAGGGAGGACAGTGAGACAGGGTGGAGGGAGGACAGTGAGACAGGGTGGAGGGAGGACAGTGAGACAGGGTGGAGGGAGGACAGTGAGACAGGGTGGAGGGAGGACAGGAAGACAGGGTGGAGGGAGGACAGGAAGACAGGGTGGAGGGAGGACAGTGAGACAGGGTGGAGGGAGGACAGTGAGACAGGGTGGAGGGAGGACAGTGAGACAGGGTGGAGGGAGGACAGTGAGACAGGGCGGAGGGAGGACAGGAAGACAGGGTGGAGGGAGGACAGGAAGACAGGGTGGAGGGAGGACAGTGAGACAGGGTGGAGGGAGGACAGTGAGACAGGGTGGAGGGAGGACAGTGAGAAAGGGTGGAGGGAGGACAGTGAGACAGGGTGGAGGGAGGACAGGAAGACAGGGTGGAGGGAGGACAGTGAGACAGGGTGGAGGGAGGACAGTGATACAGGGTGGAGGGAGGACAGTGAGACAGGGTGGAGGGAGGACAGTAAGACAGGGTGGAGGGAGGACAGGAAGACAGGGTGGAGGGAGGACAGTGAGACAGGGTGGAGGGAGGACAGTGATACAGGGTGGAGGGAGGACAGTGAGACAGGGTGGTTGGAGGACAGGGAAGAGTAGTACACACAGTAACTTGGACAATGGAATGTACATAACAACCTGAATCACTTTTATGTGGCTCTATTGGGAATAAGTCACAGCCTCCTGGTTTAAGCCTCTGTATGTCACGTGCTGACCTTTATTTCCTTTGTTTTGTCATTATTTAGTATGGTCAGGGCGTGAGTTGGGGTGGGCAGTCTATGTTTGTTTTTCTATGATTTGGGTATTTCTATGTTTCGGCCTAGTATGGTTCTCAATCAGAGGCAGGTGTCATTAGTTGTCTCTGATTGAGAATCATACTTAGGTAGCCTGGTTGTCTCTGATTGAGAATCATACTCAGGTAGCCTGGGTTTCACTGTGTGTTTGTGGTTGTTTGTTTCCATGTCTGTGTTCTTCACCACACGGTACTGTTTTGGGTTTCGTTCATTCCACGTTTATTGTTTTTGTATTCAGTTGTTCATGTGTACATTTTCGTATTAAAAGAACCATGGACACTTACCACAATCCTTTTCGCCTCTCTTCTTCGGAGGGAGAGGAGGAAATCCCTTACACTGTAAGGAATAAGTCCCAGCCTCCTGGTTTAGGCCACTGTAAGGAATAAGTCCCCAGCCTCCTGGTTTAGGCCACTGTAAGGAATAAGTCCCAGCCACCTGGTTTAGGCCTCTGTAAGGAATAAGTCCCAGCCTCCTGGTTTAGGCCTCTGTAATGAATAAGTCCCAGCCTCCTGGTTTAGGCCACTGTAAGGAATAAGTCCCAGCCTCCTGGTTTAGGCCACTGTAAGAAATAAGTCTCAGCCTCCTGGATGGTTTAGGGTTAGGGGAGTAGTGTTGTCTGTCACACAATGCTGTGAACACTGAGACTGTCCTAACACTGAGGCTGTCCTAACACTGAGGCTGTCCTAACACTGAGGCTGTCCTAACACTGAGGCTGTCCTAACACTGAGGCTGTCCTAACACCGAGGCTGTCCTAACACTGAGACTGTCCTAACACTGAGACTGTCCTAACACTGAGACTGTCCTAACACTGAGGCTGTCCTAACACTGAGACTGTCCTAACACTGAGGCTGTCCTAACACTGAGGCTGTCCTAACACTGAGGCTGTCCTAACACCGAGGCTGTCCTAACACTGAGACTGTCCTAACACTGAGACTGTCCTAACACTGAGACTGTCCTAACAACTTAACAAATGTGGTTACTTCACTTCTAGCACATATTATTTTGCGTGCAAGTGTGCAAATGTGCAATCATACCAATCGGAGCAAGTGGTTCTTAATAAACTGTCGAGGGATTAAAAACAGTGTTTATACGTCACTGGATGCAGACTCTTACGTAACGTTTCCTTGTCTGGTGTGAACAAAACTTTGTTTGTTTTTGGATGCCAGCAGTTGTTGAGGCAGCATTAAAAAACATTACTGTGTTGCAAATAGCACCCTATTCTCTAGTTAGTGCACTACTTTTGACCCGGGCTCTATCCCAAGGGACATAGTAAATAGGGCATAGGGTGTCATTTGGGATGCATGAATAGTGTCCAGATCATAATCAAGCTGTGCCCTCGTGTTGTTGTGATGTTCTGGCTTTGCATTGTTGACTTCTGGAAAAAAAAAAGAACGTTTTAACAGGGACATTACACATGACCTTCTGCGTTGAGGTCAATATGTTCAGTAGA